>NW_025899919.1:0-24417 GCF_022539505.1 Lolium rigidum | reverse complement strand
AAGATTGTGAAGAGGCCTGGGCTTCTCCTTCGTGGAGCTTGTGAAGTGGTTGTGGAGATTTTCATCTCCGAGGAAAAGCTAACCATAAGGAAAGGGCCATTATCCTTCGTGGGTGTGGTTCGGAGAATAGGGTGAGCCTTCGTGGCGCGGGGAATCCTTCGTGGGACCTCCACTCCTCCAAACGTGATGTACCTTCTTGCAAAGGAAGGGAACACGGGAATACATCCCCGTCTCCGCGTGCCTCGGTTATTTCTTTACCCGAGCTCTCTTTCCTTGTGATAGCCATCGTGCTTGAAGTACATATATCTTGCTATCACTTGTGCTACATACATCTTGTGCCTATCTTGACTAGCTCTAGTTGTTATTGTTACACTTAGTTGAGCTTAGCATATTTAGGATTTGTGCTTGTAATCCAAACGTTAGTTTAATTCCGCATTCTTACAAGACAAATCCGTAAGAGTTTTTAATTGCCTATTCACCCCCCTCTAGGCGACATCTCGATATTTCACATAAGTTGACCATGGAGTCCTTGTAGTGTTTCAGTTCTCGTGCATGTTTCACTTTAGTTTCAAATGGATGGAAGGCGTCAACAATGCAAGGGCTATTTTCACCGCGTTTAACAAAATGAGCAACTATTTAAATAATCTAGTTCTTTCATTTCTATAATTAAGTCGATGTTTCACAAATATTTCAATGATGCATGGGTTGTAGGATTGTGTTTCACAAGTTGATAGTGGGATCCTTCTAGTGTTTCACTTCGCTATCCAATTTTCACATTACCTACAAATGTATGGATGTTGTTTCCATAATCCATGGGCTATTTGATTGTGTTTCACAAGTTGAACATGGAATTCTTCAATTGTTTCACAAGCAGAAACACACGGATGCATCGAGTAGCGACCGAGCGGTGGCCAGAGCAACTCCGCCCGGAACGGTCTCGCCACCACCGGATCCCTCGTCGCCACCACCAGATATGGCGTCCACCTCCCCAACATCGCGTCCACCAGTGAGCGCGGCTAAGGCGGCACTGTGCGTGGCACCTCGAGGCGACGGCGGCCTCCTCCAGTACCGCCATGCCGCCATCAAGTAGGAGAATGAGTGTCGCCGGGCCAAAGGCAGCAGCTGGAGAGGGAGGGACCAACATACCATCATGCCTTCAGATCCGGTGTCCTCGCCGCCGGCCAAGCTTGGCAGCGCACGTGTCTACTCACCATGGACCGGTTCGTGTGAATCAACATCTCTCCGGTCCGGTGTCCACAGAGCCACCTGTTGGCAGGCCGGCCGACGCCAACATCAGCCCCGTCCTGTTCAAGATTCAACATATTCTTTTGTCCTTTGTTTCAGTTTATATTTTTTTTCTATTTTTAACCTTTTGCTCTTTGATTTTTAAAGAATGCCCCACTTTATGTGAAACCAATTTTAATTTTATGCGAAATATATGTGAATTGTTGTGTCTAAGTGGGAAATCTAAAACACTATTTGAGGTATTCTTATGAAATCCCCTGGAAACCTCTATCGTACTTGTCAAACTGGTGTTCATAAGATAGCCAAACAAAATGTAATTGGTCTGAAAAACCGATGATGGAGTGTGCTAATCGTATGCACACACACGCTGTTGGGGAACCCTAAGAGGAAGGTGTGATGAGCAGTTGAGCACAGCATCAAGTTTTTCCTCAGTACGAAACAAAGTTTAATCGATCAGTAGGAGAAAGGCGTGACTTCTGAAGGTGTTGCTAGCTGACTAGTGGTAGCGCGCACTACCGGCGTCAGCAACCACGTGGAACCTGCACACAACACAACCAAAGTACTTTGCCCCAACTTACAGTGAGGTTGTCAATCTCACCGGTTTGCTGAACACAAAGGATCAGACGTATCGAACGGAAGGACATGTCTGCAGAAAGTAAACAGAACAAGATTGCAATTGAATTTATCAGTAAAGGAAATAGGACCGGGGTTCATAGTTCACTAGAGGTGTCTCTCCATAAAGAAATAACATGTTAGGTGAACAAACTACAGCTGAGCAATTGACAGAATATCGACCATACATGATTAGATGATTACTATGAGATTTGATATGGGTATTACAACATAATACATAGACTGTAATCCAACTGCGTCTATGACTAATAATCCACCTTGAGGTTAGCGTCCGCACCGCTTCCAGTATAAAGTTGCAAGCAATAGACTATCGCATTAAGCAATGTGTGTAAAGTAAACAATACAATTAAACTTGGATAAAACATTGTTATTTTCTCCCTAGTAGCAATAGCACATCTACAATCTTAGAAGTTATAAAGTCACTCTCCTAGAAAACTAGAGGCATGAACCTACTATCGAGCATAAATACCCCCACTTGGAGTCACAAGTGCCCACCTGGCCAGAGTTTCTAGTAGCAACGAAGAGCATGCAAGATCACAAATAACATATGACATGAATATATAATCAATCTCAACATAGTATTCAATATTCATCGGATCACAAATGAGGTGTTGTCCCAAAGTCATGTTGCTTTTTGTTAGTGGAGAAGACTTTTACATATTCCAGAGGTACAAAGGAATTTTATCCTACCATTTTGACATCTTCCGAAATTTCCCGAAAATCTAAAACCAGCGAAGAACTTGTTTCATACTAGAGTGAGAAACGAGTTAAATATGACACCATGTGCCACATAGTAAAACCTTAGTGAAACCAAATAAAATATAAAATAAAACTAATATAAACTTGAAGCATTTGAAAAAACATTTATGATTCCCTCATAATTATTTATAAAAACATTTACTACATGACTTTCTCAATTAGAAATTTATAGGATGGTGGTTCTTTGTTGTATAATTCAGAGAGATGCTGAAATAGAAAACAACACTTCAGTTGACCAAGTGAACTTCAGTATTCAAGCGATTTGTTTCATCAGAACTTACAATCTTATCTCAAAAACAATAAAAAAAAAACTTACAATCTGAGCGGGTGCAAAGCTAGCAAAAACTCTAGTAAACAAACTAGTATCCTTGCTCAATACGAACAACAGTTTTAGTAGATCAATGCAAATTCAGCATATAACTCAATGGATCTACTCCCATCAGTGGGACTCCATCGTTTTCACTGGGGCTGGATGGAGCGCATGGGATGGTCCGTGGTGCGTGCACGCGCATGCGGCGGCTCCAGTGAGCCAGTGAGTCGCGCACCTCGAAGGCGCAGTGAAGCAGGAAGGCAGGATCGCTGCCGGCCCGGCACGAGGTATGGAGGGGACGGCCGCCGCCGTCAGAGCACGAGGCACGGGAAGGGACGGCAGCCGCCAGCAAAGCGCGAGGCAGAGGAGGTGGAGGCTGCCGGCCTCCCAGCGTGAGGCAGAGCCGCAGGGGAGGGGCGGAACGCGCCGGCGCGGGCTATGGGCAGGCGTGGGGTGGAACTCGCCGAGAGTCGGACGGCAACCAAGCTCCCAACAGCTGGTTCCGGCGGGACGGGGCGGCGCACGTACAACGGGTGACGGTTGATTCAGGCCCCGAGAAGCACTGACGGAGCCGGCGGCGGCGGCGGTCTGCGTCTCTCACCTTCTCTGTTACTACTATCTCGTTGCAGGGCCAGAAGGGTGGAGGAGTGAGACGTGTCACGGGCGGAAAGCACGTGGGTGAGGTCGCCGCGAAAATACGAGAGTAGAGGAACTCAGGAACCCGACCAATACAAAAAGGTACAAGTGGGCAGGGTATATGTACTTGAGTCGTTGGCATTGTTTGATTGGAGGAATAGACTCCGGTAGGTACCGACGCATGTAAAAACAAGTTTTCGCATGTACAATATTTTGATAATCTACTTGAGAGTAGAAAATTCTCGGTGGCATCAATATATAATGTTTTGATCCAGCTTGAAGTACCCATTGTTAAGAATAATAATAAAATTTGGAAAATGAAGATTCCTTTAAAAAGTAAGTTCTTTGCGTGGTGTCTACGTAGGAGGGTTATTCTTATTAAGCATAATTTTTCAAGCGTAATTAGCAAGGAAGTAAAAAAGCGTGTATTCTATCACCATGACTAAACTATCAAACACATTTTCTTCGGTTGCCAATTTGCAAGATCTATATGATCGGTTACCTAAAATAGGTTCTACCTTACATCCGCTATGTAGCATTGCGAATATCTTTGGCAACTAGCTCAACAGGGTGGATCATAGGTTAAAACTTTTATTAGGGTTGCAACGACTGTCATTATTTAGTCACTGAAGCTATGTAAAAAATGATATGGTTTTTAATGATAATTTTTTCTTTATTACAGGTTATCTACTAGTGCACCGTTTCGCTTGGTTAATGACCGTTGTTTCTGGTGGGTTTTTCCCTCCTTTGTATACCATACATATGTGCACGTATAACCCCCAAAAATGTACACCTGTTGCTCTCTAGGCCTATATTAACATGCAAACGGTACGAGGCCAACTACCATTCCACGCCAAACATCAATATGGTATCAGATCAGACTAACCAACAGCTCCTCTAACACGTCATGGCGGTCTCTCGCGAGTTGTTGCGTACCGAGGAGGTTGGGTGGCTCCTCATAGAGGTCAAGCGACACAGGATCCTTGCGCTAAACGCTCAGATCCTCGCCGAGGAAACCCTACCAACGGGGAGTAGGGTTATTTGTATTTTAAATTCGGTTGCTTTTCATTCAAACATGTAATGAAGTCTGAATGAAAATCTCAATTTGTGACGTGTTTTCATTTTTTACATGGATTCCTTGTTTGTGGCCAATAAGCCGAAATGGTCAGCGCGGACCTAATGTGTCAACCGTTGGACACGCTAAGAGCATCTCCAGTCGCGTCCCCCAAACCGTCCCCCAAAGGGATTTGGGGCGCGCCGGACAAAAAAAGCGTTCCAGCCGCGTCCCCCAAAGCCCTTTTTTGTCCGGCGCGCCCCGATACGGTGTCCGGCGCCCCGAGCCCGTCCCCGTCCCACGGGGGACGCACCGGGGACGCCGGACACAACGAAGCGAGGCCAACCGACGCGGGCCCGACCCGTCGGCGGCACGGGGAAAATTCGTCTCACACTCCCGCCAAATCCCGCCGCTCCCGCCAAATCGCGCCTATACCGCCGCGCACGGGCCTCCCAAAACATATCCTGCCGCCGATTCATTTCTCCTATCCCGCCGATTTCTTTCTCCCTCCCCGCCGTGCACCCGCCGCCGCCGCTACCCTCTCCCATTCCATGGCGCCGCCGACAGCCCCCAAAAGATGGCGAAGAAAGCGGCCAAGAAGCCGCCGGGCAATGCGACGATAGGGCGAAAGCGCCGTTCGCGAAGCCGCGGAAGGCGCCGGCTGCGAAGAAGAAGCTCGAAGGCATGACCGAAGATGAATGGCGGCAAGATTGCACTGCGCCGGAAGCTATCGACGGCGGAGCGGAAAGGACGGAGGGCGGCGGAGGCGGAGAAGAAGGCTACGGCGGCGCGCCGCGCACTCGGCGCATAATCGCCGGGTGTATCGCCGCCACCAACGCGAGCCCATATAGTACGAACGTGCCGGTGTACGTTCCGGGAGTCTTCTCTCCGTCGCAAGCCGCCTTCTACAGCGACGGCCCCTCCGCCACTCCCGGGTGCGTGACGCCTAACTTGGCGGCGGCGGACGGCGGCGGCGGACGCGGCGGCCCTGGCAGCGGCATCGGCATCGGCGGCAGCGGCAGCGCAGCAAGAGCAGGCTGACGCGTCTTCTACTGCTACACCTGCGTCGGCCTCCGCGTCGGCGACGGAGCGGACGCACCATGCACAGGAACGGGCGGATCGCGACGAGGTCGTCGTGCTCGACGGGCTCGCGTCGACTCGGGACACGACGCCGTCGACCAACCCCTTCTTCTAATTTGCATGCACCACCGGTCCGTAATATGATCGCGCGCCCGGTACTTTGATCGATCGCCGCTACTGCGATCGCGACGAACCGGCGGGAACGATCTCTTTTGAATGCATCTATTTGAATTTCTGATTGGGGCGGCGTTTGGGGGACGCGGCTGGGGAGCGACGTCCCCCAAACGCGGCACGAACAAAACACGTCCCCCAAACGCTCGATCCGGCGCGGTTTGGGGGACGGTTTGGGGGACGCGACTGGAGATGCTCTAACCTAGCTGCCCGGACCGTCTTCCAAATTTTCTCCATGGCGTGATCTAAACGAACATAAACAAACCATTTAGATCGTTGTTTTAGATCAGCCCGTTGAAATGTCTTTAGATGGAGGTGATGTTTTGGCACATACGTGCATATGAATCTATTATATAAAATGCAGAAAAAACAAAGTTTAAAAATGTTAAAAAAATCTGAGATAAAATTTTGCGTGTACGTACCGACATTCTATATTCGCACACAAGTTTTCGGGGAAAACAAACATTTTATGTGGTCTATGTAAAAACACAAAAAATATCGTGTGAATAGTCATGTTTTAAACATCAAAAATCGTCTTTTTTACACGAGGCACAAGAAATAGTCATTTTTTTCCGGAAACTTATGTGCGAACATAGAATGTATATTTTTAAATACATTTACACACAGTGGATTCATATGCACTCATGGGCCGTAATGAATATCCCCTTTAGAAAGGTTTTTTTTTCTAGGCCTACTTTAGGGGGTGCATCCACTCCACACCACCTAACCAAACGGCAAATCCTTTACACCGACCAGATCGGTGTATACCGATCGCCGCACACCCCCCGCGCGTGTGTGGGCGTGGCCCATGTAGGTATTTTTCGTTTTCGTTTTTTTTCTCTCTTTTGTGTTTCGTTTTTTTCTCTTTTATGTTTCCTTTTTATGTTTTTCTTTTCTATTTTCTGTTTTTGGTTTTATTTATATTTATTTTTCAGATTTGAATTTTTTTTAAAAAGTTTTCAAATTAAGAAAATGTTCAAATTAAAAAATGTTCAAATTTGAAAATCGTTCAAATCTAAAAACTATTTAAATTTGAAAAAGTTCAAATTTTAAAAACGTTCAAATGTGAAAAATGTTCAAACATGAAAAATATTCAAATTAAAAAACTGTTCAAATTGAAAAATCGTTCAAACGTGAAAATGTTCAAATTTTGAAAAAATTATAATTTTTGAAAAATGTTCAAAATTTAAAACTGTTGAATTAAAAAATTTCATATTTTGAAAAATCTCGAAAAATAGTTTCATAAAAAATATTAGATTTTCAAAAAAGAACATATTAATAACAGAAAAGAAACAGAAAAAATAGAAAAAAAGAAAACAATCGTACCTGATCTAATGGGCCGCGGCCCAAACTACCCGACCTGGTCGCTGGGGGTGTGCGGCAACCCGCACGAGCCGACCAGGTCGGCGTATAGCTTCACCCTAACCAAACAGCCCTAGAAGACCCACATTGGTTTGGTATAGGCCCAACTGCGAGATGAAAAGCAAAAATTCCCCGTCCACGCACTATCACGCTCACTCGCCGGCGTCCCCTCTTGCGCTCCGCGCCTCGGCCACCGTGTGGGCCGTCTCCTACTCTGGAGTGGGAGGAAACCTACGCCGAGGACTCATGGAGGCTGTTCAGGCTGCGAGCGGATCCCCTGCTACTCGGCGCCGGAGGCGACCTCGATTCCCCGCCCCCGATCCGGCTCCGGACGACACAGGATTCCTGGTGAGCATGCTTCGCACTCTACTTTTAGTTCGTGGTATGCTTGCTAATGCACATACAGGAAATTGGTTTCTGAGTTCTGACCGTAACCTGGCGGCATATTGCTGAACTCAGAGGCAATATAGATCTGTAAACACTTATTTACACGTGTACCAATAATTAATTTGCTGGAAGCCACAAATTAACAACTAGTTTCGAATTCATCCGCAATTCATTTCGAGAACGCACTCTGCGATTCTATGAAGATGTGAAGAAAATTCATACATGTGCAGCGTTGCTATGCCACGAAGTAATGAACTAATAATGCGGTATGCATAAAAATAACCATGAATCGCTGAATGACAAGCAAGCGTGCGATATCTGGATTGATCAGGTGTACAACACACGCTTGATCGGTATAGCCTGCAAGTTTACCAAACAACTTAGAAGTCCCAGTATTCTAGAATCACCGAATTAAAACTAAGTTGAATGACGCTAAATGAGCACTCTCAAGGTATATACTAGCCATGCTGGGTAATTCAGCTCTTAGAGAACTTAGAATGGTGCTTATTTTCAGAAAGTTATAGTTATGCTTGATGATCATTTGTGAGTATTTGGCAGTTCACAGAAGCACAAAAAATTATATGCATTTATACAAACTTTTAAAATGTGTCATGCTTAAATACATTGATACCTTTCAAACTTCTGAGCTGCAAAACACCGCATAATAATAACTAATTATACACCGCTCTCTCGAAAAGAAATGGCCCTAAAAGTACCTACCCCCAACATTACATGACTTGGTACTAAATGTATTGTGTAGCATGCAACAGGTCATATATGATAACAAGCACACACATATCATCTTCCTCCTGAGATGCCGGATATTGTACCAATGCTTGCCTGTGAACGGTGTGCCATTGCGTATTGGTCAAACCCTTCATCCTGCATTAGAGAGAGCATGCTGAAACTCATTTTTGTATGTGTCAATTCTGGGAGTGGCAAATCACCATCAAGGTACTGGACGATCTGCTGCATGCTAGGTCTTAGAGTGGTAAATGGGTGTGAGCACAATAGTTCTAGCTTTAGTGCCAGGCATGCTTCATCAACATTATAATAACCTTGTAGCTTGGAGTCTACTGCCTCGACGACTGATCCTTTGTGCCAATGCTGAAGAACCCAGTCAACTAGCACCTCTTGATTATCTCCTGTATTGTTGTTCACTGGCCTTTGGCCGCATGTCACCTCAAGAAGGAAAGCGCCAAAGGCAAACACATCTGTGAGTGGGGATGCCTTGCCTGTGCGTATAAATTCTGGTGCTAGATGGGTTAACAAATGTTAGCCCATGTATAGTTTTCTTCTTCTTTTCTTCTTTTTATCCTTGTCTTTTAGTTCCTTTCTTTTGTTTCTCTGCCTTTCTCTTGTAGCACTGCTACAGTTTGTACAGTTTTCCGCCTCTTTGCGGCTCCTTCTAATATACAAAGACACTCGCTTAGGCGTGTGTTCGAGAAAAAATTCTGGGGCTAGATATCCGATGGTACCGACAACGTGTGTGGTCTATAGATCAGTGTCATGGTCGTACAATCTTGCGAGACCGAAATCACCTAGGCGTCCATTCATTTCACTATCAAGAAGCACATTACCTGCCTTGATATCACGATGTATGACAACTTTCTCCCACTTCTCATGGAGGTAGAGAAGACCTGTTGCAATGCCTTTGATGATCCGAAACCTCTGAGCCCAATTAAGTGTGTTGTACTCATCATAGTACAAATACTTATCAAGACTACCATTTGACATGTAATCATATACTAGAAGAAGTTCACCTTTTCTCCTGCAATAGCCAAGTAACAGAACAAGGTTGCGGTGTCGAATGCGGCCAATGCTGACAACCTCAGCAATGAACTCCATCATACCCTGCCTTGATTCATGGGACACCTTCTTCACAGCAACCTCTAATTTAGATGATGGGAGCACTCCTTTATATACCTTGTCGAATCCTCCAACACCTAGTAGGTGCTTCCCATTAAATCCTTCGGTGGCATTATACAAATCCTTGTATGAGAACCGATGTGGCCCAAACTCAACTTCCCAATCTTCTTTTAGCTCGGAGTACCGCAGCTGCCTCCTCACAACAAAAATTGTGATGGAACCTGAAACAATAATGAACGTCGCAGTTGCTATCGGTAGGATGACTTCCAAGAGTATTGGTCGAGGCTTTGGGCCCTGACGAGGTAGTTTGGGTAGTTTGGTGATGTCAATCACTTGAGCTGGCCTGTTTATGCTGAAGCTCCAGCCGAGCACATAGTGCCGTGAGCGTGAGTCGACTGCACCTGTTGATGATGAGAAGCCGACGTATGACGGCTCCTGCAACACTTCTGAGAGGTCATAGTTGTATGAGATCAATGGCCGTACAGGTTTCGCCATTCCAAGGGCAGCAGCTATGGTCACGTTGATTTCCTTTGCTTCTCCACTATATTCCACCCATACTTGTTTTGCTTCAGCACTATTAAGACTTAGATTTTGGAAGCTACCACTCTTATCATCATAATAGCCTGCATAGTAGGACTTTGCAGAGTTGAGGCTATTGATGTCTATGCCTACGTGGTTGGCATTCATGTCTTGGAACTCAATGTTTAGGGCGGTGTCAATCTCAACAGCAAAGAAATGGATGGTTGGGCTGCCGTTTTTCATAGTATTTGTGAGACCTAAGTATTGGTTTGGCAATGCATCTGAGAAGTTCTTGCTTGGAGAGATAACGAAGGCCAAGCCATGTTGGGTCATGCTGAGGTAGCTAGAGCGGATGCCGAACACAAAGGTGACGGAGAAGGACTGCACAGTACCATTGGGTGACCTACGGAAGTGTAATGGAGTTGGGTAGAATGAATGACCTTTGCAATTAGCTGTGCCGTTAGTCAGCTCAAGAAGGCCGTTCGATGTGATTGTAGCAGTGTCATCGACGGTAAGGTTAGTGCCAGTGAAGCCAAAGTATAGAAGTTGGCTATCGCCAGTGACGATGGTTGCAAGGTGAAGGCCAAGGGAAAGGAGAAGGTGCAGAGAGAAGAACTTCATGTGTGATCTGTGGATAACTGATAACAAATCACCAGAGGTGCAAGGACGATGAAGCACCTCATAGGATATTTATGGTGCTTTTGTGGTCACGGACTTGCAAACTAACTAGCAGTTTGAATTAATTTGCAGTGGTGCTAAGTGCTAGCTTACTGCCAAGCTGGTATTTCCAGTTTTCCACACATGTCAATGTCTAAAGGCATTGGTAGTTAATGCTGAATGCCTTGTTTCTAGGGAAATGTTTTACGCATAATTTATTATACAGCTAAAAGAACATAGATTAGGAGGACAACTTATCTGATTCTTTTTTTTTCTCAGGTGGTAGTTTGTCAATCCTAGGTAAATTCATACATCTCATGCCAATTCCCCATGGCCTGCTCAGCCAAGCAAGATCTGATATGGGACCTGTATAGTTAATTATTTTCTGATTGTCCTTATCCCAAAAAAATTTAAACATAAAAATATTGTTTAATTTGAAGCATGTTTGATTTGTTGCCATAAGGTTCAAAGCTAGCCGTGATTTATAGCCTATGCTGTTTTTCTACCTGATCAATATTTTTTTGACACGAGTATGAGAAATTGCAGTATATATGTTAATTTCTGTGGCCAGATTTCTGTTAGTTTTGTGCATAGAAGGACCATAAACGTGTACTTTATCGCCAAACATAATTATTCAAAACTAGCAGTAAATAGGAATACATATGGATTTTAGATGTCTGAAGCAAGTGCCTCACTTTCTTTAACCTTGACCTTGAGCTACTCTTGTGAAATAAATATTTTTTTGTTAAAAAATGCTTTGCTACATGATCGGTGAAGATTACCTCGATGAAATGGAGCTTGACAGCCAAACTATATACCGCAATTTCAGCTCAGTGAAAAAACTAGATACCTCAATTTCATAGGCCCTTATGTAGCAGAAGAATACCCAGGTTCTGTTTGATCCAAACTAAATATAAAGCTATTTGTTCGGTCCAACCATTTTTCTTCTGTCAGTTAGATCATTTGTTATTAATATAGTACTCGACATTTTCTGCCTAGTTACACAAAAATATACTTCATTAAAAAACCAGTAGGATCCCAGTAGAATGCCATCTTCTAGAAAACTTCAGCTCGACTTAGATTGCGTATGGCCACCATAAACTTGCTAAATTGTTTCATGATCACTGTAATGTTTGCCTTCTTACCATCAGCTGATTCATGAGCTGGCTATATAAAGTTTTAGCATTTGACTATTAAGCCGCATAAGGTTTGCTGGCCCATGTATAACCTCATTGGTTATAAAAAGGGCAGCCCAGTGTGTGAAGCTCCCACTTTGCGCGGGGTCTAGGGAAGGGTCGGACCACATTGGGCCATTGTACGCAGCCTTTCCTTGCAATTTTTGCAAGAGGCTGGTTATATCACACATAATTGTTTTAAGATCAGTAGAAAACCAAGATTGTCGACATCTTAAGAATCCTTTGGTCCGGTATTCTAGTTGCCACAGCAATCAGTTATGCTCAGCTGTCTTCATAAACATTTTTGATATTCCTCATACATGACTGTAAGTCTGTAAGTTGAACCTGTTACGGTGCTGCTAGAGGTAGGGCGCGAGAAGGCCGGCCGGGGGCCTTGCCCACGGCCGGTGGCAAGAGGGAAGGGATTTCCTTCTTAATTCTTACTTGATTAGATTGATACATCTCCTCTCCATATATAGAGAGGTTTACTTGACTCCCAAGCAAGGCTTACTTGACCCCTAAGCAAACCATAAGACTAACGGGCCCAGGCCCATGACGTACTCTAACACTACACCCCACCTGGACATGCAGCTCGTCCTCGAGCTGCAACCTAACGACGATTCGACCCCACACAAACCTAACGCCTAAAAAACAAGCCTTTTACATCTCGGCCTATTGTATTGACCTGAAATAAGCTAACCCGAATGAGACTCCGACTCTTTATTTTTGACTCCGAACGATAAGGCAAGAATCCTCCGTGTGCCGAACTTGTGCATTTACGGCCCCCTGGATCCCAAGGACACCATCGGGACCAAGGGAGCCCTCGCGGCCGGCGGCGGAATGCAGTGGTGCTACGCGGTGCGCTCCTGTCGGTGACACCATGTCTTCTCCCCACCGGCTGGCTGTCGATGTCGCAGACTTGGAGGTCGCTGCCCGCGGGAAAAACAGCATGTCCGCCGCCCGTGGGGCGAACCGCACGCCCAAGATCCCCGACGCAGCGGACGAGATCAAGGTTTGTTGCGCAACGATGCTCAACTTGGAGGAGCTGCAACTGCAGATCACGCATCTCCCGCACACGCCGACCACTAGTAGGAAAACCCTTATAGGCGAAGCTTAGTTCTGTGGCGCACCGTTTTTGGTGCGCCACAGAAACTTATTTTGTGGCGCACGAAGCTCGGTGCGCCACAGAAATAGCTTAATTTTGTGAGCGCAACTGCTAAACCGTGCGCCACAAAAGCTGGTGGAGCCCCACACCCTGTCACCCCCAATCATTGGTTTTACAATTTCTATGGCGCACAAACCTCGGTGCGCCACAGGAGCTACTTCTTACGTGGCGCACGGCGGCAGTGCGCCACAAAAATAAGGTATTCTGTGGCGCACTTGTATTGTGTGCGCCACGGAAATAAGTTATCACGTGGCGCACTTGTGGTTGGTGCGCCACGAAACTAAGCTATTACTGTGGCGCACTGTGGTTGGTGCGCCACGGAGGTGCGAAGCCAGATCTACAAAAGTGAGCAACCTCCCACCTACCACACTACACAAGCCATTCTTCTTCCTCCATCTAGCTCGTCCCCCCTTCTCTCTCATACCATTTTGACTCCACTTTTCACTTGCTTGGGTATTTATTACACTTACTTTGGTTGATACTTAATTGGAGTTGAGGAGAAGGCTCTCCATACTCTCTCCTCCTCTCGAAGTCATCGATCGCGGTCTCGTCTCGGTATCGAATCTAGAAGGTGAGTAGTTGGAGGAGACATACATATGCTTGGAGGAGACATGCATATGCTTGTAGATCTTGTGTGGCCGTCGTGTGTATGGATGCTTGTTGCAGGTGAAGCGCTTGTGTGTGTGCCGGTGTGGTGCATGGATGTTTGCCGAAATGTTGATTCATTTCCGTTTCGGCAAGTTTTGCACTACCCATATGTCCTACTTTGAGGAGAGGTCATGCCGAATTTTTCCACTCCATGTAATACCTTGAGGAGAGGTACGGCCCATGCATGTGTGTGCATTTGGTGCGGTTCTAATTTCCTGTTCTATGTATACCATTTGCGAGGCAAGCATGGTCCTCTCGATGAGTTCCGCTCGAATCTCTAGATACAAGATAGACGCGAAGGAGGACATGATTCGGAACAATAGGCGCCGGATAAGATGTCCGTGTCGATCATGCAAACTCGAGCGGCTGGATCAACCACGATTCGGACAAGCTGGAGGAGCACCTGGCGAGGCGCGGTTTCATGCAAGACAACCGAGGCGCGGCCGGCCCCATCAAATGGTGCGCATGAAGACCATGTCGAGCGAGACGACTATCATCATGAAGAAGACTATCATCATGCCGAGCGGGGACTATCATCATGAAGAAGAAGTCGACGGAGAAGATCATCATGAAGAAGAAGATGCCGGCGGAGAACATCATCATGATGAAGAAGAAGATTCCGGCGCGACCACGCTAATTTCGGCCTTGCGGGACTCTCATGTTCAAGATCTGCTCCTCCGGGGAGACGAGCAACGATAGAGTTGCGGCTAGAGAGAGAGCCAAGCTGTCGCAAATGGAGAAAGACGGGATGACTCCGATCTTTCCGGGTGTCATCCGCAGGATACGCGCTTGCATGTAACGCTTGATTACTGCGGATGAAGACGCGAGAACAAGTGGACCGATTCCAGCTTCAGCAAGAACTTAAAATTCTAGCACGATCGTCTCCCGGAGGGGGACACATTGCCAAGTAGTACCGAGGAGGCCAAGAAAGTCGTGTGTCCCCTTGACCTACCGCACGAAAAATACCACGCCTGCATTAATGATTGTGTGATTTATAGGTGCGAGTACAAGGACAGAACCACATGTCCGGTGTGTGGCCACGGACGGTACAAGGTTGGGAACAAGAAGGTACCTCGAAAGGTGGTATGGTACTTTCCTATCACTCCCCGTACGCGGCGGTATTTCGTGGACCCTAAGGAAGCAAAGCTCATGCAATGGCACGAGGAAAGAGCAGAAGCCCGAAGAAGATCCGGAGATGGGCTATATGCTGACACACCCTTCGGACGGCTGGGACGGTGGCAAACATTGGACATCGCCTTCCCTAGGTTCGGGGCGACGCAAGGAACATCGGCTGGGTATGAGCACCGATGGACTCAATCCGTTCGGCAACCAGAGTAGCACGCATAGCACCTGGCTTGTGTTTGTATGGCCTTACAACCTACCCCCGTGGCTGTGCACCAAGCAAAGGTACATACACCTGAGTATTCTCATTCAGGGGCCGAAACAACCGGGTGTCGACATGCATTTGTATCTCGGGCTGCTCGAAAGAGGAGTTAGACACGTTGTGGAAGACGCCACCCCGTACGTGGGACGCCTACACTAGAACTTATTTCGATATGAGAGCCGCGTTGATCACGACGGTCACGGACTATCCTGGTTACGCATATGTATCTGCCCAGGTGGGCCACGGATTCAACGGATGTGTGAAGTGCATGGACGATACCCCGCATCTACAACTACCAAGGGATCCCGGGTCCTCGAAAACAGTCTACCCAGGTGCTCGAAGGTGGCTTCGCTTGGATCACCCGTGGAGAAAACGCGGTGATCTGTTCAATGGTAAAGATGGAGCCCGATGGACCCCCACGCCCGAGGAGCGGCGCGAGAAATCGATGATCTTCGAAAAATTGGAAGGAGTGCCCGAGCGCGGGAAAGAAGCGGCCCGAAGCCGAGCCAGCTGCTCGGTGTATGGAAAGCGAGGTGCTGTTTTCCACGACTTGGAGTGCTTGGAAGGTCCTCCACACGCCCCACAGCCTCGATGTCATGCACATTACGAAGAACGTTACCGAGAGTACGCGGCACTCTTTGCAACTCGAGAGAAGTCCAAGGATGGACCGAAAGCAAGATACTGATCTTAAACATTTTGGCATCGGGAAAGATCTTCAAGCCCCCGATACCGACGATGATGATGATGATGATGATGATGATCAGACGGAAGGGACTCAACGTCTCCGTAAAGGGCTAAGAAGAACGCGGTGCGGCTTCCCGCTGCACTGCTTGCAACGAGTCCGGAGGAGCTCGAGCAGATTTTCAGTGCCTCCTAGGAGTGAAAGTTCCTCACGGTTACTCGGGGAATATAAGCGAGATATACTGGACGTAGCGAAGAAGAGGTTCACCGGGATGAAGTCTCACGATTGCCACGTGCTAATGACGCGAGATACTTCCCGTTGCGATCCGAGGCATAATGGACGAGCACGTCTGTTTGGCCTATGCAACTTTTTTGACGTTATCACCGGGAAGTCGATCGGCGTGAGGCAGCTCAAGATGCTACAGGATGAGATCGTGGTGATACTATGTGAGCTCGAGATTTACTTCCCGCCTGCATTCTGTGATATATGCGTCCATCTCCTTCTCCATGTCGTTGAAGACATCAAGCAGCTCGGCCCAACGTTCCTCCACAACATGATGCCTTTCGAAAGGCGAACGGTGTCATGAAAGGATACGTTCGCAATAGGGCCCGTCCGGACGCAAGCATGGCCAAGGGGTTTCTAACCTACGAGTGCATCTCCTTACGCCGGAATTATCTAAGCACCGAGGGACGACGAGGATCATGTTGGTCTACCACCCGGGACGCACCTCGGGAGGCTCGGCGGAGTCGGTCACCGCGAGGGCTACCGCTCGGTCCATGTCGGCATTGAAAATCGACGCGACGACTTTGACGGGGCTCACCGGGTCGCGCTACAACACTTAAAGCCGACCGAACCTTTCGTGCAAGAGCACAAAAGCATGGTCGAGCAGAATTACATCGATATGGGCCGGCGAGGAAGATGGGAGACGTAACCAAAAAGCACAACTCCAGCTTCACGCGTTGGTTCAAGCAAACTCAAGCTGGTTGAAGCACGGAGAAATACGCCTTCTACCGAAGATGAAAAACTCATATACACCTTATCACGGGGACCCGCGCATAACGTAAGGACCTATCGAGGTACGACATCAACGGTTACAGATTCTACACCGAGGAAAAGGACAGAAATAGTGAAAATCAAAACTCGGGAGTAACTATCTTTGTCATACGCCGATGACGAGACTAATGTCAAGGAAAGATTTTTTGGAAGGATCGAGGAGATATGGGAGCTCAATTACTGTGGAGAGACGGTGCCAATGTTTCGTGTGAGATGGGCCGAGAAGGTCGAAAAGAAGGCCGATATTTCACAACCATGGTTATACCCGATGCAAAATCGAAGAACGCATCCGCGAAAAATGAGCCATGGGTACTCGGTAGCCAAGTTGACCAATGCTTCTTCATCACCGATCCGTCGAGGCCTAGCCGTGTTGTCGTGAGGAGGGGCAAGAGGAGCATCATAGGAATGCAAGGAGACGCCAACGAGGAAGACTTGGACAAGAACGGTGACCCGAAGATGGAGGAGGAATTCGACGGGCACTTCGACATGCCTACTACTAGTAAAGTAAGAAGGAAGACCTCCCTACCCTCTAAAGGTTGTCCATTCACGCGAAGAAATCTCAAGGTGGCCGGTATAAAGTATTCAACCGCCAACAACGAAAGGGCAAGAAGATTGCGAAGAGACGCTAGCTAGAGCTCGGAGCCGGGACGAAGAAGATCTTTTTTTGGTCTACACATGTGTGTGAGTGTGTGTTAGACAAGTACATGCATGTGTGTGTGAGAGAAACATGAACGTACATGTTTGTATGAGACAAGTAATTTATAATACTCTACTAATTACTAAATAATGTTGTGTTATTTATTGAAATGTAACTAAAATATGAAAAAAAAGGAAGAAAAATTGTGTGGCAGCCAGGGTTCGAACCTGGCTACTAATGGGCTAACATTGACCTTAACCCTCTGGGCTAGTGCTAAGTAAGCTGTCGGTACACAGCGATGAAAACCATTTTGTTTTGCTAAGTGTCTAAATTACGTGGCGCACGCCCCTTTAGGTGCGCCAGCGAATTGAGGTGATACGTGGCGCATGTCATAGTTGATGCGCCACGAGAATGCTTAGTGCAGTGGCGCATAGGGGTGGTGCGCCACGGAATTTAGACACTTGGTGAAATAACTCGATCGACCCTTTCTTCCCCACTCACAACAGCGGTTTCTTCCCCGACAACCCTAGCTCGCCCACTTTGCTCTCGCAACCACCACCACCGCCAAGCGCCGCCACCTAGCTAGCGCCGCTGCCACCGAGAAGGAGGAGGAGGACCGCCACGCCACCGCCGAGCGGGGACGCCCAAGCCCGAGCCGCCACCGCGAGATCGAGGGAGGAGGACGCGCGAGCCCGGAGCCGCCTCCGCGAGAGGAGGAGGAGGAGGAGGACCGCCACGCCACCGCCGAAGCGGGACGCCCAAGCCCGAGCCGCCACCGCGGATCGGGAGGAGGACGCCCAAGCCCGAGCCGCCCCGCAGGTCGAGGAGGAGGACGCGCAGCCCGAGTCGCCGCCGTAGAGGAGGAGGACAACGCCATCACCACCGCGCCCTGCCACCGCCGCCGTTCGGTGAGAGTCCCTCTCCCTCCCCACTCCCTTGTCCTCCTCCCCACTTGTCTTGTGCCCGAATTTCGGAGAAGAAGGGCAACATTGGTCAGATTTTGTATTGTCTCATGTTCTCGTTCCACGCAAGCTGCCCCTTGTACAATATGTTGTTTGCATTGCCATGATCCAAGCCATCAAAGAATTGCCATGATCCTAGCAGTAGCTAATTTCTTGGTTATGGCATTATATTCTTTCTATGTGATGAAATTCGGGGGCTCCATAGCTAGATGTAGAAACAAATGACCTATATCTACTTTGGTGGCATCTTTGTAGTGTAGTATGTATATGTTATTGGTTTTGTTGGACTTCCATTGCCAATTCTCTGGCTAAAGTGTAGTATGTAGTATCTGCTATTTACTGGGTGATGTTTGATATGTTCTTATTTTCATGAAATAGAATAATGACTCCAATGCTACTGCTAGGATTTGTTAGCAATTCTTGGTGAAAGCTAATGATGCTACTGGTTTAAATGGAAATGATGAAATGATGCTATGATGCTATGATGAAATGATGAAATGTACAAGCTAGAAATTGATTTAGGTTCTCTTGTTCATGCAAATGATGCTACTGGTTTAAATGTAAATGCAAATGATGCAGTCAAATGCTATTTAATTTATTGCTTGCTATTTTTTTAATTCATTGGTTGCTGTTTTTTAATTCATTGCTTGCACTAGAGCTAATAAAGTTCTTGCTATTTTGTTGATTCATTGCTTGCTGTTTTTTAATTCATTGCTTGCGGTAGAGCTAATGGTTCAATAAAATGAACAATGCGGTAGGTTTTCAATACAATACGGTAGGTTTTTTAATAAAATGAAATGCGGATGGTAGGAAATAATGTATGTAATGTAAGGTTAAATGATGCTCATGCTCACATGTTGGCGGTAGCTCTTGGTTGGCTTGCTCTATAAGCTTGTATTCTTGGTTATGAAGAAGCACATCTTGCCTTTTTAAATTTAAATCACTAGCTACTGCCTTTTGTAATGTATATTTATGAGTAATAGCATTTTCATTTGAAGACACTAGCATTTCCATATGATGCTCAAGCTTACTGCTATTTAATTATCTCTGGAATTTTATATGTTGATGTTCTTTATTGCTCACTGCTAGCTAGGATTTGTTAGGTTTTTTAATACAAATGAAAAAATGAACAAGCTAATCATGAAATGATACTTGCCTAGTTGATTTTGAATGAAATGCTACGCCTACTATTGAAGTCATTTTTCTAAGTCATTAGCTCTCTTGCCTTGGCTGCACTAAATATGCTAACGAGTTGGTTAAAAAGATGCTCCGGGTTTGTTGTAGTGCTCCAGGTGATTGCTCCAGGGTTTTGTTTGATGTATTGTAGATTCTCCGAGGTTAATTTGTTGTAGATGCTCCAGGTTAATAATATTTGTTGTATTGATGCTCTAGGTTAATAATGCCGAGTTTGTATTGATGCACCAGGTTTTGTTTGATGTATTGTAGATGCTTCGGGTTAATTTGTTGTAGTGCTCCAGGTTAAAAAAATAGGAACTATATATGTCCAGCAATATATGTCCGGGTTTCTGGTTTATGGTGGATATGGTGGATATATGGTGTATATGGTGGATATGGTGGATATATGGTGTATATGGTGGATATTTTTGCGGGGATTTCATTGAGTTGCCCATTTCTCCCGAAGCGTTGATTAACTTCCGTTTCGGTTGAGAAATGGGCATCCTACGTAGAAAAATTAGCAAAAGTCATGCCGAATTTTACTGGTTGACTTTTGTACTAACTTGTTGCCTCTTTTTAATGAAGTGCAAATAAACATGTCGGGCAACACTTCTAAGCCCGGGGAGCCGAACGATGAAGCGAGAGAGGCCAACAAGGACTTCGGGAGGGCTACGAGCAGCCCCGGAAGGCCGCCGCCGAGTCGCCGAGACGATGAGGAAGAGGGCCGGGACGCCGCCTCCCGAGGGAGAGGGCCGGGACACTGCCTCCGAGGGAGAGGGCCGGGGGCCGCCGCCGGCACCGGCGACGATGGCGATGCACGGGACGACGCCGCCCAGACCGGTGAAGAGACGGCCGGTGAGGAGACGCGGCCAACCGCACGGAAGGTGATAGCGGCGGCAACCCTCGGGAGGGTAAGAAGAAGAGGACGGCGAGGAGGCCAAGGAGGGATCGGAGGCCGCAAGTGCTCGCCAACGTCACCGATCATTTCACGGTAGTCTCAGAAAGTGGCCTACCCTTGGAGCCTTCGTTGGTTGCCAAAGGGTACGGCATGCAACTAGGGTGCATCGTCCAGTGAAACCGTGCCGATCTAACTCGGGACCTCGAAGCAAGGAGAGACGAGGCTATCGCCCAATCCCTCCTCCGGAAGCTTCACCGACGATACACGTTCCCGGAGCCGTTAAATAAGAAGGTGGACTCTTTAGCTCTCACGAAGATGAGCACCGCCTTGAGCGAGTTTGGAAGAAGCCGGTTTGAAGGGAAAGATCGAGGCCGGTGAAAGGTCTGGGAGAGGATAAGTAGCAAAGACCCGTCGCTCTCCTTAGAAGACTTTAATGCATTCAAGTCTTACTTACGGAGTGACAGCTTGTTAAAAAATGGACCGCACGGGGAAGAAAATGCGGGATTTGAACTTAGGGACCCACCATTGCGGAAGCGGCGGTTCTGCGAGGAAAACAGCCCACTTGGGACAAGGAGGATGCCGAGATGGTACGTGCGGGAAAGAAAACCCCTGGCACAAAATCCGGGATGAGCAGGCTAGGAACTTTGTCCAGGTCCCGCTACTACTTAGGCCGGAAGACGGGGAATTTATTACGGATCACGAAGACGTGAAGGGTTTCAGAAGTACTGGTAAGGATAGTTCTATATTATTTCGCTCATCTTATTAGGCAATGAAGCCAAATGGGCTAACCTTAAGTTCCTTTGTCTAAAGGATGAAGAGTTGACGAAGAGCGGCCCGTCGTCCCAGGGTCGACGGAACCGTGGGACACGCCTTTCAACGGGGCGATGAACAAGTACAAGGAGAGGGAGCCGGACAAGCCACCGACGTCGGCTGGCCGTGTGTCCGGCTTTGGCACAAGTATGAAGCTATCCGAGTACTACGGATCGGATGCTGAGACGAGAAAGTTGGAGAGGAGGTCATCGGCTAAGGATAAATCCGAGGTTCGGAGGCTGAAGAAGAAGGTGGAGTCACTAGAGAAGCTGGTGGCCGAAAACTGTGGAGAACACGGAGATGATGAACAAGTTATTGGACGAGAAGATCCGGCGGATCATCCCCACGGGTTGATTGAGGGTTAAGCTTGCTTGGAATGCGGGAGGTCAAGTGGGGCCGATACATGTGCCCAGCCTTAGCGGCAGCAACTCAAGCTTCCACGTGTCGCCGACGGTGCCGCTCCACCCGCGCCGGCGTCGGGGCTCCACCGACGCCGCCGCAGCTCCAGCCGCCGCCGCGGCTCCAGGCGGGTCGCATCGCGCCCCCAACCGCCGCCCTTGTATCGACGGTGGCCGAGATCCCGACGCCATCAAGGAGGTAAACTCATTAGTTACTCCTTCGCGTCATCTTCTTTAACTATATATGCCTTTACGTGGCTTGCCATCTCACGATGCCCAACATGGCGCCCACTGACTCGGGATGAACAATGCATACTTACGCAAGCGGTGGAGCCCGGCGGCAAGTTGGTGGAAGTTGCTAGCGGCTTTGTCATGGCTTCCCGCGTTATGCACGGCGCTACATTGACGGAAGACGTGGCGAAGGTCAAGTTGGTAATGGTAGTGCCGGAGTACCGCTACGCCATCCCCCTTTCAACCTCCGGGCACGGAAGAGAGGCGAGGTTTTGTCCCTTGGGGATTGCACCTCATGGCTTATGAAATGGCCGAAGAACCAGGTCGTCGCGGGGGTCTTAGAGTTGTAAGAGAAGCACCGGCGCCACCTCCCCTATCATCCGGCCCAAGATCGCCATACGCCGACTGACACCCTTAAGGAAACGGCGGTCGCCGCCCTCACTACCCTGAAGGAGCAGAGCTGATCGCTGCAGCCACCGGAAGGAACCGACGATCGCTCCGTTGATACGTCTCCAGCGTATCGATAATTTCTTGTGTTCCATGCCACATTATTGATGTTATCTACATGTTTTATGCACACTTTATGTCATATTCGTGCATTTTCTGGAACTAACCTATTAACAAGATGCCGAAGTGCCGGTTCCTGTTTTACTGCTGTTTTTGGTTTTGAAATCCTAGTAACGAAATATTCTCGGAATCGGACCGAAATCAACGCCAAAGATCTTAGAATCCCGGAAGCATCCAGAACACACCGAGAGAGGTCGGGAGGGGGCCACGGGGCCACCAAACCCTAGGCTGGAGCGGCCGGAGGGGGGCCGCGCCGCCTATGGTGTGGCCCCCATGTCCAGCCCTCTGCGCCCGCCTCTTCGCCTATATAAAGCCCACTGGATCGAGAAAACCCGATACCGATTGACGAAACCCACGAAACACTGCCGGAGCCGCCGCCATCGCGAAGCCAAGATGCGGGGACAGGATCTCTGTTCCGGCACCCTGCCGGAGCGGGGAAGTGCCCCCGGAAGGCTTCTCCATCGACACCGCTGCCATCTCCACCGCCATCTTCATCACCGCTTCTTGCTCCCATGAGGAGGGAGTAGTTCTCCATCGAGGCTCGGGGCTGTACCGGTAGCTATGTGGTTCATCTCTCTCCTATGTAGTTCAATACAATAATCTCATGAGCTGCCTTACATGATTGAGATTCATATGATGATGCTTGTAATCTAGATGTCATTATGCTAGTCAAGTGGGTTTTACTTATGTGATCTCACGGAGACTCCTCGTCCCACGTGTGTAAAGGTGACGAGTGTGTGCACCGTGTGGGTCTCTTCAGGCTAGATTTCACAGAATACTTACTCATTGAATGGCATAGTGAGGTGCTTATTTATATCTCTTTAAGATTGCAGCATGTTGTATCACAATTTATCTATGTGCTACTCTAGCAATGTGTTATTAAAGTAGTTTTATTCCTCCTTGCATGTGTGCAAAGGTGACGGTGCGTGCACCGTGTTAGTACTTGGTTTATGCTATGATTATGATCTCTTGTAGATTATGAAGTTAACTATTGCTATGATATATTGATGTGATCTATTCCTCCTACATATGCATGAAGGTGACGGTGTGCATGCTATGCTAGTACTTGGTTTAGTCTGTTGATCTATCTTACACTGAAGGTTACTTAAACATGAGCATTATTGTGGAGCTTGTTAACTCTAGACGTGAGGGTTCGTGTAATCCTACGCAATGTGTTCATCATCCAACAAAAGTGTAGAGTATGCATTTATACTGTTACATTATGTGATCGATGTTGAGAGTGTCCACTAGTGAAAGTGTAATCCCTAGGCCTTGTTCCTAAATGCTGCTGAGTTACTCGCTTGTTTACTCTTTGCTCACGTTACTACTCTCTGCGTTACTACTTGCTTGTTTCTTGTTTCTTCGCGTTACTACTCTTTGCAATACCACCACCATCAACTACACGCCAAGCACTTTTACGGCATCGTTACTCACTGCTCATACTTATTTATACCACATGTATTTCACTATCTCTTCGCCGAACTAGTGCACCTATTTGGTGTGTTGGGGACACAAGAGACTTCTTGCTTTGTGGTTGCGGGGTTGCATGAGAGGGATATCTTTGACCTCTTCCTCCCTGAGTTCGATAAACCTTGGGTATCCACTTAAGGGAAACTTCTTCGCTGTTCTACAAACCTCTGCTCTTGGGGGCCCAACAACGTCTACGAGAAAGGAGGGGAACGTAGACATCAAGCTACTTTTACGCGCCGTTGCGGTGGAGGAAAGGTAAAAGGCTCTCATACTACGGTCTCGGGTAAAGTATTTTTTACGGCGCCGTTGTGTGTGTGCTCAAAGCTATTTCCTTTAGATCTGCAATTGCATCTTGTTGTTTCTTGTTTACACTAGTTTGGCATAATGTACAAGAGTGAGCTTCTTATTCTATTTCCTGATTTAAAACATGGATTGTTTGATGCGAAAATTAAAAAACCTATGAAATCTTCTTTGCATCT
>NW_025899918.1:0-136755 GCF_022539505.1 Lolium rigidum | reverse complement strand
AAATCCACTTCTCTTCATCCTTGACGTCTTCATAAGACAAAAGTATAGGGTTATATATATATATATGCATGGGTAGATACATGCTTTTTTCTGGTTTGAATATGTATAGACCTTGTTTAAAATTATCAACTTAATTGAATGCTTACTATATATATGACATAAGAAGGCTATATATGTGCTTTGTTTTTTTCATTTTTTTCATTTTTTCCTGATTTTTTAAGCCCATTTGAATCTTGGTCAAATCCTAGGTTTGATCAAGATTTAAACAAGCAGTTTAAAAAATGAAAATGAAAAGGTAAGCCTGGATCCTTCTTAGTCACCGTAAAATGAAGCTTTTGGGAGGTTTGTGAAATTTCCATGTTTGAAACCCAAAAGCACTTCTCTTCATGCTTGACTTCATAAGACAGAGTTTAGGGTTAGGGGGTGTAGATACATGATTTGTCCGGTTTGAATATGTACAAATCTTATTTATCAACTTTTGAATGCATGCTACTCTCTCAAAGAAAAACTTTTGAATGCTTACTATATGACATAAGAAGACTATATGCTTTTAAAATTCAAACATATGGTAAGCATTCTTATGTCATATAGTAAGCATTCAAGTTGATAAACAAGCAAGGTTTGGACATATTCAAACCAGACAAATCATGTATCTACCCCTAACCCCTAATTAAATTGTCTTATGAAGTCTAGCATGAAGAGAAGTGGTTTTGGGTTTCAAACATGGAAATTTCAAAAACCTCCCAAAAACTTCATTTTAGAGTGACTAAGAAGGATATACAAGCTTCCCTTTTCATTTTCATGTTTTAAACTTGTTTCAATCTTGGTCAAACCTCTAGGATTTGACCAAAAGATTCAAATGGGCATGGAAATTCATAAAAAATCAAAAGAATGAAAAAACAAAGGACATAACATTCTTATGTCATATATATATAGTAAGCATTCAAGTTGATAAACAAGGCCTAGACATATTCAAACCAGAAAATCATGTATATATCTACCCCTAACCCTAAACTCTGTCTTATGAAGTCAAGCATGCATGAAGAGAAGTGGTTTTGGTTTCAAACATGGAAATTTCGAAAAAACCTCCCAAGAGCTACATTTTGGAGTGACTAAGAAGGATATATAGATGCTTAATTTTTCATATTCATGATTTAAACTTGTTTAAACCATGTTCAAACCTAGGATTTGACCAAGATTCAAATGGGCATAAAATTTTAAAAAAATCAAAAAATAAAAAACAAGGCACATAGTATTCTTATGTCATATAGTAAGCATTCAATTAAGTTGATAAACAAGGTCTAGACATATTCAAACCAGGAAAATCATGCATCTACCCCCTAACCCTAGCTAAACTCTGTCTTATGAAGTCAAGCATGCATGAAGAGAAGTGGTTTTTGGTTTCAAACGTTTAAGCCAAAAGCCCCTTTTCAAATATTTCAAACTTATTCAAATTTGGTTCAAATATGAAAGACATACAAGTTATAGCACACATAGTGCATACATTTTCACACATACTGCACTAGATGCTAACCCTATAGTTTGAGGCCATTTGGGTGACCTAGGTCGAAAAAATTCTTGGATTAGAATCGTGTTGTTCGAACCCCGTAGTTGGATTTTTTTGAACCCTTGATCTGTAGAACTGGGCAAAACCCTAGTTTAACCTATTTAATTACAGATTCGTATATCGATTTTTCAACGAGTACTACCTTTTTATTATTACTATGCAGCACATGGGTGTTTGCCCGTCGAGTGAAACTCGGAGGAAGAGGGATCACTCGGAAGGAGAGAAGAAGGGAGAGCATTATGGTGTCTCCCCTTTTCCGGGTGATGATGTTGACTTTTGTGCAGGGTTTGTCAGTGAGCAGGAGGTGCGAGCGAGCGAGCGAGTCGAGCGAGGCCGAGAATGAGAGAGATTTGTTTTTTTTGTGAGAGGGACAACCGAAGGATCCGGAAGGACCCACGGACTTCCAATACGCATCCTGATGCGTCTTCTCTTGACAAAGAAGATGGCTGGGAGTTTGCGTACCTATTGCACGTGACTTGTGCTCACTGAAGTGTGGGACCTCAAGCGTGGGCACCACACGTAAGTGACAGACCTGTTGGTGTAAAAACTCGGTTGATTATAATAGTGCATTAGAACAAAGTTTCCTATGGATTCAAGGGTAGGAAATCCAAGTTAACTCATTTACGTGTTAAACTTGTCTAAATCTTGGTCAAACCTAGGATTTGACCAAGATTCAAATGGGCAGAAAAATAAAAAACAGAAAAATGAAAAACCAAATCACATAGTCTTCTTATGTCATATAGTAAGCATTAAAGTTGATAAACAAGGTCTAGACATATTAAACCGGACAAATCATGTATCTATACCCCTAACCCCTAAACTCGTCTTATGAAGTCAAGCATGTGAAGAGAAGTGGTTTTGGGTTTCAAACATGGAAATTTCAAAAACCTCCCAAAAACTACATTTTAGAGTGACTAAGAAGGATACATGCTCCCCTTTTCATATTCATGTTTTAAGCTTGTTTAAATTATCTTGGTCAAACCTAGGATTTGACAAGATTCAAATGGGCATCAAAATTGAAAAAAAGTCAGAAAAAAGAAAACCAAAGCAAATAGTTTTCTTATGTCATATAGTAAGCATTAAAGTTGATAAACAAGGTCTAGACATATTCAAACTAGACAAATCATGTATCTATACCCCCTAACCCCTGAACTCTATCTTATGAAGTCAAGCATATGAAGAGAAGTGGTTTTGGGTTTCAAACATGGAAATTTGAAAAACCTCCCAAAAACTTCATTTTAGAGTGACAAAGAAGGATACATGCTTCCCTTTTCATATTCATGTTTTAAGCTTGTTTAAATTATCTCGGTCAAACCTAGGATTTGACAAGATTCAAATGGGCATCAAAATTGAAAAAAATCAGGAAAAAGAAAAACCAAAGCAAATAGTTTTCTTATGTCATATAGTAAGCCAATTAAGTTGATAAACAAGGTCTAGACATATTCAAACTAGACAAATCATGTATCTATACCCCCTAACCCCTAAACTCCGTCTTATGAAGTCAAGCATATGAAGAGAAGTGGTTTTGCTCCCAAAAGCTTCATTTTAGAGTGACTAAGAAGGATCAATGCTTACCTTTGCATTTTCATATTTTAATCTTGTTTAAATCATTATCAAGCCTAGGATTTGACCAAGATACAAATGGGTGGGCACAAAATTCAAAAAAATCAGAATAATGAAAAACAAAAGCACGTAGTCTTCTTATGTCATATCGTATGCATTCAAGTTAAACGAGGTCTAGGTATATCCAAACCAGACAAATCATGTATCTACCCTCTGTTGATCTTATGAAGTCTAGCATGAAGAGAAGTCGTTTTGGGTTTCAAACATGGAAATTTCAAGAACATCCCAAAAGCTTCATTTTAGAGTGACTAAGAAGGATACATGCTTCCCTTTTCATTTTCATGTTTTAAACTTGTTTAAATCTTGGTCAAACCTAAGATTTGACCAAGATTCAAATATATGAGCATAAAATTCAAAAAAAACAAAAAAATGAAAACCAAGGCACGTAGTCTTCTTATGTCATATAGTAAGCAATCAATTAAGTTGATAAACAAGGTCTAGACATATTCAAACCAGGAAAATCATGTATCTACCCCTAACCCTAGCTAAACTCTGTCTTATGAAGTCAAGCATGCATGAAGAGAAGTGGTTTTTGGTTTCAAACGTTTAAGCCAAAAGGTAAGCATGGATCCTCCTTAGTCACCGTAAAATGAAGCTTTTGGGAGGTTTGTGAAATTTCCATGTTTGAAACCCAAAACCACTTAAGACAGAGTTTATGGTTAGGTGTAGATACATGATTTTTCTTGTTTGAATATGTCTAGACCTTGTTTATCAACTTGAATTTTTTACTATATGATATAAGAAGGCTATATATGTGCTTTGGTTTTTCATTTTTTGATTTCTTTCGAATTTTTTATGCCTATTTAAATCTTGGTCAAATCCTAGGTTTAAACAAGTTTAAAACATGAAAATGAAACGGTAAGCATGAATCCTTCCTTACTCACTCTAAAATGAAGGTACTTGAAAATTTTATGTTTGAAACCCAAAACCCCAGTTCTCTTCATATGTTTGACTTCATAAGACAGAGTTTAGGGTTAGGGGTAGATATGATACATGATATTTCTGCTTTGAATATGTCTAGACCTTGTTTATCAACTTGAATGCTTACTATATGACATAAGAAGGCTATATATGTGCTTTGGTTTTTCATTTTTTTTGAATTTTTCTGAATTTTTACTCCCATTTGAATCTTGGTCAAATCCTAGGTTTGACCAAGGTTAAAACAAGTTTAAAACATGGCAATGAAAAGGTAAGCATGGATCCTTCTTAGTCACTCTAAAATGAAGCTTTTGGGAGGTTTTTGAAATTTCCATGTTTCAAACCCAAAATCACTTCTCTTCATGCTTGACTTCATAAGGCGAGTTTAGGGTTAGGGGTAGATACATGATTTGTTTGGTTTGAATATGTCTAGACCTTGTTTATCAACTTGAATGCTTACTATATGACATCGAAGACTATGTTCTTTGGTTTTTTTCCGTTTTTTTTGAATTGTTATACCCATTTGAATCTTGGTCAAATCCTAGGTTTGACCAAGATTTAAACAAGTTAAGAAATTGAAAATGAAAAAGGTAAGCCTGGATCCTTCTTAGTCACTGTAGAATGAAGCTTTTGGGAGGTTTGTGAAATTTCCATGTTTGAAACCCAAAACCAGTTCTCTTCATATGTTTGACTTCATAAGACAGAGTTTTTATCAACTCGAGTGCTTACTATATGACATAAGAAGGCTATATATGTGCTTTGGTTTTTCATTTTTTGATTTTTTCTGAATTTTTATGCCCATTTAAATCTTGGTCAAATCCTAGGTTTGACCAAGGTTTAAACAAGTTTAAAACATGAAAAGAAAAGGTAAGAATGGATCCTTCTTAGTCATTCTAAAATGAATGAAGCTTTTGGGATGTTCTCACAAATCGATCTAGTCTACATGACTTTGATAAATTTTAATTAAGAAGCAGCAACTTAACAATAATTACCCAAAATCTAACAGCTGGTTCGACAACAACCTGGACGTTACGCTAAAATGAACTGCGAAAACAACGAACAGCACTTTTGTAGTACTGTACTCGGTACTCCGTACTTGCTCCAGATAATCCCCATTGCTTCACTACTACAGTAGTACTACCCTGGCTCGCATTCATTGTTTCCCCTGACTATTCAGAGCTTTGGACGTCCATCAGAGTTGTAGTCAGTAGTACAGTACTGCTAGCTCGATTAATGGCGTGCTATAAAATTCTATACTAGCCGACAGATGTCCATTCCTCGGTTTGCGCGCCAGAGCCTTCGAAGAGAAGGTAGCCGCTCTGTCCCGTTGATTTACGGTGGACGGACAGGATACTCCGGACCGCTCTCGATTCATTTGCTTCTGCTCCCGCGTCCTGACCCTTCGCGGACTGAGATCCGGTGACTTCACTAAGAGAAGTCACCATGCGACTTTACACACGTGAGCCATTCGATCAAGATCCAACGCTCGCGGTTGATCCAAATTTCGAACTTAAACTAAACTAATATTTTAAATGGACTGGAACTTTCCGAGAATACGTCTTAATGTAAAGTTTTTCTGTTTTTTTCTGAGCTACATAAATTTTAATTTCAAATTTTAGATCGACCATGTTCGTTGGATCTTAACCTGATGGCTCGTATAGGTAAAGTTCATGGTAACTTCTGTTGGGTAAAGTCACCGGATCTCGGCTCGCAAGGGAGCCCCTCTCGGCCGTTGATTTAGGATGGGCGGACCAGGTTGCTCGAAGCGAGGGCAGGAGACGGTTGTCTGGTTTTAATAGGGGGAGTACTTCTTCCATCCCCTTCTTGCTTCACTTCCAGTCTCCTTCCACTTCCAGCGATGCCTCCGAAGTCAAGGCCACCATCTCGCTTGAAGAAGCACCATCTAGTGTTGACCAAGGACGCGGAGAGTTCCCGCCGGCGGTCTATCCAGATGCTGGCCGCGAGAAAGGGCCCGCCAGAAAACGAAGGCCCTGCTTCGCGCTCGTCTCGGAACGGCGTCAGTCGTGCGGTCGAAGATTCCTGGTTGGTTTCCATCGCCATGTTTCTTGATTCTTCCTGGCCCGGAGGTCCCAACTCTTTATTCCGTATTAATCCTTTTTATACATATCTCAGTGCCCCACGACGCACCCTGACATCTTCTCATGACGACTTCAACCCCTGTCTCCTGCGCTTAGAGGTTACCACTGATTGGACATTTTCGTCTTCCTCTCGTCACTTTGTTTCGGTACTGATGATATTGCCATGCAGGAAGCATCGGCGTGTTTCAGAGATGAGCTTAAAACTCTCGTGGAACTCGCCTCCAACTTTCGCGATGATGTCGATACTTTGAAGGACGTGGTCACCGGCCGGGGCAAGCTGCATGATGTGAGCGTTCCATCAAGTGAGGAAACGAACTCTGTCATCAAGAAGCTCAAGGGCGAGAATTTGATGCTTAAGATCGAGTGCGGCTTTCTTCGCGAAGAAAACGTCGAGCTATCAAACAGGTGCGTTCAAGCTCTCAACGGGAGCCTCAACACCCAACATGATGCGGTGAAGAAGATGATGGATGACAGCATCTTGAAGAAAAACAATATGGTGGAGGACACGCGCGGGATGGTCGATCCAATCCGGGCACCGCGAAGGAAGTCGATGCGCTCCGAGTCCAGCCACCTTTGCGTAGGTCGCCGAGGCGCCCTCGCGCAGGTCACTGAGGAGCGCACGTCGCCGAGTAGGCTGGGGGATAAGGAATTCCAACGAGAGAAGCGGAATCACCACCTGTCCTGATGGAGGGCCACTCCGCCAAGTAGGCTGGGGGAGAGAAACACTGCCTCTCATTGTTCTTTAGCTAGTCCTCCGATCCATATTACTTGATGTTAAAATGGATGTATCTACAACTGAAATATGTCTAGATACATATATTTTAGTATCACAAAGTAAGTATCAACGTTTATATTGCCCAAGTCTTATTATCCATCCCTAAGGTGGGTCGCTTTTGTAACTACTGATTGCGGATTCGACTCTTCGCAGACCGAAAGATTTTTAGAGTGACTAAGAATGATTCATGCTTAGCTTTCCATTTTCATGTTTTAAACTTGTTTAAATCTTGCTCAAACCTAGGATTTGACCAAGATTCAAATGGGTTTAACAATTAAAAAATTCAGAAAAATGAAAAACCAAAGCACATAGTATTCTTATGTCATATAGTAAGCATTCAAGTTGATAAACAAGGTCTAGACATATTCAAACCACACAAAACATGTATCTACCCCCTAACCCTAAACTCTGTCTTATGAAGTTAAGTATGAGGAGAAGTGATTTTGGGTTTCAAACATGGAAATTTCACAAACCTCCCAAAAGCTTCATTTTAGAGTGACTAAGAAGGATCCATGCTTACCTTTTCATTGCCATGTTTTAAACTTGTTTTAACCTTGGTCAAACCTAGGATTTGACCAAGATTCAAACGGGCGTAAAAATTCAAAATAAATAAAAAAAATGAAAAACCAAAGCCCATATATAGCCTTCTTATGTCATATAGTAAGCATTCAAGTTGATAAACAAGGTCTAGACATATTCAAACCAGAAATATCATGTACTACGTATCATATCTGTGAGAACCGGAACTTAACTTTCCGACCCTCCTGTGTTACTCGTCAATCCCAAGATCAATGTTGACGACACAGCGAAATTTATATCATCACAGACGTACAAATGATTAATTACAAAGTTTGAATAGCCACATAGTGTGACATTCATTACAATCGAAAGCACGGTGGATAAATAAAACGCGGAGTGACTCCATCTCAGCCACGAGCAGTTGATGTAGTCCACGAGGCCTCACTCTGCAATGTCGTCGTAGTCGCCATAGTCTTCACCATCTTCATAGTACTCTGAATATCAACAATAGTTTTTCCATGAGTACATTTCGTACTCCACATGCCCCCTCGATGCAAGACCTAATATATCTACATGAGGCTTCAAAGGGAGGCTGTAGGTTCTTTTGCATAAAAGCCAATTTTATTTGCAATACATTTGATAAAAGCAGTTTTAGACGAAAACATGTTTTATAATGAGTGTAATATTTCTCATCAATGTGGTTGTCCTCGACAACTCACGTATCTCATAGGATTCAGATTCTAAGGGAAAGAGAAGGAAATGAGAGAGAGAGGCAAAGAGGGAAATAGCAAGACAGGTTCCTGTATGTCAAGAAAGATTCATGTGTCGTCCATGACCGTGGACACGGCTATTCGAATAGTTTTTAACTCTGCAGAGGTTGTACACTTTGCCTACACGACACAACCCCGTCTTGTTGCCCACCAGCCGTCGCTGATTTAGTACACACCAATTGGTGTACCGGCAGAGGGATCGTGACAAGGTCTTTTAGCTAGATCCCCCAAAGATGTGACATGCCCACCGGGTCTGGCGCACGGTACTGAGAGTACGTCCTCAAACCGGTCCCCCCATCTGTGCCGAAGGTTCTCCCGTAGGCAGCCACCTCATCTGCGGTACGGCGACATCAACACCTAAGGCTGACTAACTTACTTAACCAGGCCACTGCCCATATAGCATGTGGTTGTACGGTTGTCACAATCTTCAAATCCAAGACTTATTAGGACCCTTAAGCGGCACGAACGACGGATTGCTCCCTCCAACTTGTGAAGGGCAGCCAATCGCTCCTTCAAAGTTTGATTCAGCTGTCGCCCGCGCCATGTTTAGATGGTAAGTTTCACTCAGAGTAGAAGAGAGAGTAGAGGAAGCAACGACGGCTAAGCAGCTGAGCTCAACGAGCTCAACAACTTTCAAAAGGGTATGTTTGACCCGAAGATCGATCAATTCCTCCAAAGAGGCAATAGGAAGTATCCTAATGATTCTTTAGCATGCTAAGCATCTCTACTCTATCAGGATTATTATATAAATCTCTACTTAGGGTATCAAGTAAATGGCGACAAGCAAATCAAGGTTGGGTGTCAATCGACACGCTAGCTACGGGAATAAAATAGCATATATTTGTAAAACATAAAATAGCATGCACTTTGTAAAACTGGGATAAATATGATGAGAGGGCATGCCTTCGTTGTCAAACTCCTGCTTTCCACTTCCTTGATCGTGATTGCACCACTCTCCGTTCCCTCCTAATCGTCGTATCGAAGCAATAACAATTCCAATGAATACAAGCAATACAAAAAAAATAAGACTCAAATGACAAGTGCATAAGATCCAAATGAAAAGATCCAAATAATAGGTCTGTGTCGCTCGTTCGGCTTACATAGAGTACACGAAAAAGACCGGAATGACTCGTACGGGATTTGGGTTATCTAAGGCATAGGGTGTGGGGATCGCTCTATATTGAGTGCCGAACTATTTTAGAAAACATATTTATCCCACATATATCGATGGCATAATTTTACCAGGCAATGCACAAATAAAATACATACTATCTAGAGAAACATGCATACTAGTGAACTATATACGATTTAAAAATACCAGACACGTGCAAGGAAACTCACTCCAAGACTGATAAAATATATGAACTAAGAATAAATCAAACTGGACAGTGACTAGGCACATCATACATTTAGCAACACTACTGGGTTTATAGAGATGGAATTTATCAAAAGAAGTGATCATGCAGTAACAGCATACAACTACTCTTAGTCTAGTTTAGACGCACGACTGATCATGTCAATAACAAGTGAAAGTCAGGAATTTCATTAGATACAGCTAATACATTAGCAAAGACATACATAAGACTTACTTAAATCCAACAATTAGATTTTATCTAGGCATGATATTTATAAGCAACTGTAGCAACTCCTACCGAACTAGGCATCTAAGAATACTTAGCTCACTAACAGTACCACAACAATAAACCAATCTATTTAACCAGGAGGGACAACTACATGCCTAGTATATGTAATTAGCAGATGACGTTCAGATTATAGAGATGCATCATGCTCAAAGAATAAACAACCAAAGCTAGTAGCAGTACATTAGGCTATATGCAAGTACAGTACATGCAAGTTACTATGACATTTTATATAGTTTGATAAACTTTGGATTAGAGTACACGAACACAACTTCTGGTTTCATCTAGTCATATGGCATTTTATATAGGTTGAACTCAAGATCAGCAACTTGTATTAAAGAAAGACTACTTTAAAAGTAACAACCCAATTTATATTTAGGTAGAACTAACGTAGCTCAATATTTACAGAAAATCATAAACGTTACCTAAATCATATACACACGTTATCAAAGCTTTATAACAAAACCTCATGCAAGAAATTTCAAAAACATCTAATAAGATTGGTACATAACGATATGTATCTATTCTAGTATAGATGCTCTGAAAAACCTACAGCTGTTCTAGCAAGTTGCAGACTACGGTCTAGACAATGAACACACGACAATACAAGCATGCATTCATAAATTCGAAATTCCCCCATCAACTAAGAAAACTAATAAAACTACTAGTTTTCTGGAATCATTTGACACGCTTTCTATGTTGGGCTTGTGGGGATTCGAGTTGTGCAATGTGTTAGAACGCTGATGCCATCCGGTGGCATTCGGTTCACCGGCGACTCGACAAACTATAAAACTACGGCTGGAAACCATGTCTAGGAGGTAGGCATAACTATCCCAACCGTGTGTGTGCGAGGGTTTCTGCTGGTGCTCACCGAACGCGACGCAGTTCGTGGTTGAAGTCGGCGGCCAGAGTTGAGGGCGTTGTCGTGGGCGTCCTTGGTGGTCAGCAGCTTGGCCTTCTGGTTCCGTGGATGAACTCCCCTCGTCTCGGTGATCCTCCTGGCGCAGTAGATCCGTCTCTCGTGCACCGGATTGTCGGGAACGCGAACGGCGTCCGACGGCGTTCTCACGAGATTGACTTGTTGGGTGATTCTAGAGCTTCGGCAGTGGGGCGAGATGGAAAAGGGAGAGGGGCTGGGGTTGAATCGGGACTAAATAGGAGCAAAACGGTGCATTTTAAAAGATAGAATCAAAGAGAGATTGAAAGCACATAATGGCAGCAGTTTCTGATGTTTATGGATGACGTTTTCGCTAGTATTCATGTACGTCCGTGCGTTAGGGAAGAAGATGCAATGCGATGGTTCGGTTGCCTGGTCCTGTGGCGATGTCCTGATGCGTGCGAAGATGAGAGCGACCGACTCTCGCTCGGATGGGGTGCCAGGGCTGGCTCGATTGAAGTGTTGGGTCCGGAGTTGTACGTTTCGCGGTCGGTCTCCTCGATAGTGTGCGAGGACTCGGGGTGGTCTAGTACCGTGTTCCGTTCATGCTAGATAAAAGTGAACCAGGCTCGTACGTAACTAGGCTGCTGGGCTGTCTTCGGCTAGGCCTAAGTGGTCTCATCGCGTTGGTAGATTACAGGCAAAAGGAAAAAATAAAAGAGCCCGGTAAGAGAGCAGCACAAGTCGATGCATTGAGAAGAAAAATAGAGACACCCAAGCATGCACGTGCATGTGCATGACTAGAACTGATATGTTTTGATATTTAAAGAAAAGATAGAGTAGGCTAGCCAATAATAAAAAATAAGAGAGAAGAGCACATCGTGCTAGTGCAACCAGATATATCATGCAAGGTGAGTACGTGTGTATGGCTATTGGAAAATCCAAATGGATTTTTGGAAAGAACCAAGCGTAAATCGGCAATTAAAAGCAAATCCAAAAAAAAGTACAAAGAGGTAAATCTTATCTCATGTTAAAATAATTTCAGAGAAATAATTTTAACAACTCTAAATAAAATATTTGTGTTATTTGACCGCGTCGCAACATCCTTTGTTTTAGAGAAAAAAAAATTCAGTCCGTGAAAAAAAATCAGGATGTTACAATTCTACCCCCCTTAAAAGGAATCTCGACCCCAAGATTCGGCCTAAGAGAAAAGATTTGGCAACTCCTAACAAGGGCATGTTCGCGTTTCCATGTCGCTTCCTCCTCGGTGTGGTCGTTCCATTGGACTTCGAAGAAATTGCTGACATTCCTTCTCGTTGTCCTTAACCGCTCATCAAGAGTTTTTTTTTTACGACATACTATTTGCATTAGGGGTGGTGCATGAATCTAATTGCAAGTAGACTCTATCTTATGGTCTTGTGGCAAACCCAGCAACTCCTCCGAAAAAATCATCTAGGTATTCTTAACAACTATAATGTAAGCTACAACCATCTTCTGCAAGTCGTTCGTCAAGAAATCTACTGCAGTTTTGGGATGCCTATTTAGGTTTGTAGTCTGTGACGGCACTTGATCAAAAATTAAACCTGGGCGAGCCAATATATTTTTTTTTATTGGAAGAAAACGATGGGGAGAAATGAAACTGGACAAAACCAATTGTGTTTTAGTGCTAATAGCTGTAGAGGTGGGTTGTCACTGACAGATTTGTTTAAACTACGCTACTCCCAGTTTCACTGGTAGAAAAACAGGCTTCCGGGAAGCCCCATAAGTCGCGAAGGTAAAGGAACCGCGACTAATGGGGTCTTTAGTCGCGGTTCGTGTGGCGAACCGCGACCAAAGGCCTGGGCCCAGGGCGCACGGTGGCCAGCTGGTGCACGTGGGGGCTTTAGTCGCGGTTGGCCAGGCCAACCGCGACTAAAGTGCTCGGCCAACCGCGACTAAGGTGCCCGAAGGCCTTTAGTCGCGGTTGGCCAGGCCAACCGGGACTAAAGCCCCTCCCCTATATATACCCATCCAGCCATTTTGGAGCCAACACTTAGCCATTTGGAGCCATTCTCTTCACAAACTTCACAAGTGAGTGTTAGGTTTGCTTTTGGTTCCTCTTATGCACATAAGGTGTTTGATGAAATGCCCCAAGAGCATGAAACAAACATGATATGAAGTGTTGGAGCCACACTTGAGCTTTCTCATTTATTTTTTCCTCCTCGATCGCGGTTAGCAACTTGAACCTTTGATGTGTCGTCATTGATACAATATGCATGTGTGTGTAGTTCATTGTTTAATTTATATTGTTTGTAGCTAGTTAGTTTAACAAATGCATGATGGTTAATTATATATTTTATATTATAATAATGCAGATGAATCGGCAATGGATGTACGGTAACCGACTCTCCGGCGAGTTCAGTACGGGTTTGAAAGATTTCCTCGTAGTGGCTAATGCGAACAAGCAGGGGGGTTTTGTTATCTGTCCATGTGTTAAGTGTAAGAATCGGAAGGGTTACTCTTCCTCAAGAGATGTTCACATGCACCTGCTTCGGCACGGTTTCATGCCAAGCTATAATTGTTGGACCAAGCATGGAGAAAGAGGGGTTATAATGGAAGAAGATGAAGAAGGGGATGATTTCATCGATGAAAGCTATCTTTCTCATTTCGGTGATACTTTCATGGAGGATGCTCGAAGGTGAAGGGGAAGGTGAAGGGGAAGGTGAAGAAGAGGATCCCGTTGATGATCTTGGTCGGACCATTGCTGATGCACGGAGACGCTGCGAAACCGAAAAGGAGAGGGAGAATTTGGATCGCATGTTAGAGGATCACGGGAAGGCGATGTACCCCGGATGCGATGATGGTCCGAAAAAGCTGGGCTGCACACTGGATTTGCTTGAAATGGAAGGCACAGGCAGGTGTAGCTGACTCGGCATTTGAAAACTTGCTGAAAATGTTGAAGAATATGTTTCCAAAGAATAACGAGTTGCCCGCCGATACGTACGAAGCAAAGAAGGTTGTCTCGCCCTCTAGGTTTAGAGGTTCCGAAGATACATGCATGCATCAACGATCGCATCCTCTACCGCGGTGAATACGAGAATTTGAATGAATGCCCGGTATGCACCGCATTGCGTTATAAGATCGGAGGTGATGACCCCGGTGACGATGTTGAGGGCCGGAAACCCGAGAAGAGGGTTCCCGCCAAGGTGATGTGGTATGCTCCTATAATACCACGGTTGAAACGTCCGTTCGGGAACAAAGAGCATGCCAAGTTGTTGCGATGGCACAAAGAGGACCGTAAGTCGGACGGGGAGTTGAGACACCCCGCAGATGGAACGCAATGGAGAAAGATCGACAGAGAGTTCAAAGATTTTGCAGTCGACGCAAGGAACATAAGATTTGGTCTAAGTACGGATGGTATGAATCCTTTTGGCGAGCGAGCTCCAGCCATAGCACCTGGCCCGTGACTCTATGCATCTACAACCTTCCTCCTTGGTTGTGCATGAAGCGGAAGTTCATTATGATGCCAGTGCTCATCCAAGGTCCGAAGCAACCCGGCAACGACATCGATGTGTACCTAAGACCATTAGTTGATGAGCTTTTACAGCTGTGGGGCAGACCTGGTGTCCGTGTGTGGGATGAGCACAAAGAAGAGGAATTTGACCTACGAGCGTTGCTTTTCGTAACCATCAACGATTGGCCTGCTCTTAGTAACCTTTCGGGACTCGTCAAATAAGGGATACAATGCATGCACGCACTGCTTACATGAGACCGAAAGTGTACATTTGCCAAATTGTAAGAAGAACGTGTACCTTGGGCATCGTCGATTTCTTCCGAAAGGTCATCCAAGAAGAAAGAAAGGCAAGCATTACAACGGCAAGGCAGATCACCGGCCGAAGCCTCGCGGAACACACTGGTGCTGAGGTATTTGATATGGTCAAGGATTTGAAAGTCATCTTTGGAAAGGGTCTCGGCGGACAATCGGTTCCGAAGGGAGCCGACGGGCACGTAGCCATGTGGAAGAAGAAATCTATATTCCGGGAGCTAGAATATTGGAAAGTCCTAGAAGTCCGCTCCGCAATCGACGTGATGCACGTTACGAAGAATATTTGCGTGAACATCCTAAGCTTTTTGGGCGTGTATGGGAAGTCAAATGATACAAAGGAAGCACGGCAGGACCGAGCAAAGTTTGAAAGACCCCGATGACCGGCATCCGGAACGGTTTCAAGGTCGTGCCAGCCTACGCTCCGACCAAAGAAGAGAAGGTCATCTTTTTTGAATGCTCGAGCGAGTATGAAGGTCCCGTCAGGATTCTCGTCCAATATAAAGGGAATAATAAACATGGCGGAGAAAAAGTTCCAAAACCTGAAGTCTCACGACCGCCACGTGATTATGACGCAATTGCTTCCGATTGCTTTGAGGGGCTCCTGCCGGAAAATGTTCGAGTAGCCATTGTGAAGCTATGTGCATTCCTCAATGCAATCTCTCGGAAGGTAATCAATCCAGAAGTTCTACCACGGTTACGGAACGATGTGATCCAATGTCTTGTCGGTTTCGAGTTGGTGTTCCCGCCATCCTTCTTCAATATTATGACGCACCTCCTGGTTCACCTAGTCGATGAGATTTCCATTCTCGGTCCCGTATTTCTACACAATATGTTCCCCTTCGAGAGGTTCATGGGAATATTAAAGAAATATGTTCGTAACCGTGCTAGGCCGGAAGGAAGCATCGCCAAGGGCTATGGAAATGAGGAGGTAATTGAGTTTTGTGTTGACTTTGTTCCCGACCTTAAGCCGATTGGTCTTCCTCGATCGCGGCACGAGGGGAGACTAAGTGGAAAAGGCACGATCGGAAGGAAATCAACGATATGTATGGACGGCCATTCTCCGACCGAAGCACACCACACGGTTCGACCAATTCCAGCTTGGTGGCTCCGTACTTTGAGAAACACAAGAATATTTTACGCTCGGACAACCCTGGGAAGCCTGAATCCTGGATTAGGAAGGCCCACATGGAGACTTTCGGCAGTTGGTTGAGAAAACATTTCATGAATGACGAACATGTTGTAGATCATCTGTACATGTTGGCCAAGACACCATCTTCGACTATAACGACTTTCCAAGGGTACGAGATAAATGGGAATACATTTTACACGATCGCCCAAGATAAAAAGAGCACCAACCAAAACAGTGGTGTCCGCTTTGATGCGAGCAACCGAGAATGGGCAAAAGGTCACATATTATGGTTACATAGAGGAGATATGGGAACTTGACTATGGACCCTCCTTTAGGGTCCCTTTGTTCCGGTGCAAATGGTTCAAGCTAACAGGAGGTGGGGTAAAGGTGGACCAGCAATACGGAATGACAATGGTGGATTTCAACAATCTTGGTTACCTTGACGAACCATTCGTCCTAGCGAAAGATGTCGCTCGGGTTTTCTATGTGAAGGACATGAGTAGCAAACCGAGAAAACGGAAAGATAAGAAAACGATCGGTACATCATGCGATGATCCAAAGCGCCACATTGTTCTTTCGGGGAAAAGAAACATCGTGGGAGTGGAGGACAAGACAGACATGTCAGAAGATTATAATATGTTTGCTGAAATTCCGCCCTTCAAAGTGAACACCGACCCAAGCATTAAGTTAAATGATGAGGATGCTCCATGGATACGGCACAATCGTAAGCAAGCAGGGACACAAGGGAAGAAATGATGTGTAATAATTTATTGTACCAAACTTTGTTGAATGAATCATGTGAATTATATTACCCGTGATGTGTTTGGTGTCCATTTTCGAATGATTCAATTGACTCGAGATAGCACTGATGATACATGAAATTTGGAGTGATTCAGTCATACTCCTGCATACGGGAAATTTGGAGTGACTAAGTCATACTCCTGCATACATGAAATTTGGAGTGATTTAGTCATACTCCTGCCTAGGCGTATAATATGCATACTCGTAGTCTTCATAGCCGCCGCCGTTGTACCGGTAGTCGTCGCCTTCTAAGTTGCCGGCGTCGTCGTCGCTGCTTGTCGTCGGCTGTCGTCGGGCGGCGCTCGTGGCTCGAACCGAGGGTAGCGCAGGCGGGGGATATCGCCGGCCGTGATGTAGTCCATGACGCTCTGCAGAGTCCGGCCGTACCACCATAGCCGACGGCCGGCCTCGTGGAAGTTTCCGGGAGGCGGACCGTCCTCCTCATACCCGGCGAGCGCCCTCTCACGCCGATTGATGAAGAAGGCGTCCCAAGTATGCTGGTTATCGGGATGCCGGCGGGGATTCATCCGCTGCTCCGGCGTGAGGTCGAGGTAGTAGTGGTTCGTGATGGCCGCCCGGCGCGCAGTACCCCGAGGGACGGGAGGGACCGGCACGCCGCCGGCGCTTAGGCTCCAGCCGGCGGGGACGCGGTAGCCCGGTGGGCAAGGGTAGTTCGAGGCGCAAAGCTCCTCCACCTCGCTGGTAGGTTAGAGTGGGTGCGGTGGAAGCCATGAGAGAGTGATGAGAGATTGTAGAGATGTGATAATGCTGGCCAAGCCGGGCTACCTATATGTAGTGACAAATGGCGGGAAAAATGGGAGCGGGAAGACAGGAGGCGGGAAGAAAGAGGCGGGAAGAAAGTGGCTGGCGGGAAGAAAGTGGCGGGAAGAAAGTGGCGGGAAGAAAGAGGCGGGAAGAAAGTGGCGGGAAGAAAGTGGCGGGAAGAAAGAGGCGGGAAGAAAGTGGCGGGAAGTATTTTTCTGATTTTTTTGATATATTATTTGTATTTTTAAGAATTTGAATTGAATAAGTTTTATTTTTTGATTTTTTTGATATATTATTTGTATTTTTAAGAATTTGAATTGAATTAGTTTTATTTTCCTGAATTTTTTCATATATTATTTGTTTTTTTAACATTTAGAAATGAATTAGTTTTAATTTTCTGATTTTTTTATATATTATTTGTATTTGTAACATTTAGAAATGAATTAGTTTTATTTTCCTGAATTTTTTTGATATATTATTTGTATTTTTAACATTTATAAATGAATTAGTTTTAATTTTCTGATTTTTTTATATATTATTTGTATTTTTAACATTTAGAAATGAATTAGTTTTATTTTCCTGAATTTTTTGATATATTATTTGTATTTTTAACATTTATAAATGAATTAGTTTTATTTTCCTGAATTTTTTGATATATTATATGTATTTTTCAGATTTTGAAATGAAAACTAATTTGAAAAATAGCCTTTGGTCGCGGTTGGGGTCACCAACCGCGACTAAAGGGTTTTTCCGCGGAAACGAAAACCCGGCGAAAATAACCTTTGGTCGCGGTTGGGGTCACCAACCGCGACTAAAGGTACCCCTTTAGTCGCGGTTGGTGACCCCAACCGCGACCAAAGGCCTTTGGATATAAATACTGGGCGGCGCCCGCCCACACTTCATCTTCTTCACTTCATCGATCGCCCGCGTGCCGAAGGCCTGCCGCGTGCCGTCGCCGTCGCCCTCGCCCGCCGCCATCGACGCCGCCTTCGCCCGTCGTCGTCCTCGAGCGCCCCGGCCGCCCTACTTCCTCGTCGTACGTCGTCGTTCCCACACCGCCCCGCGCGCCGACGACCCGGCCCACGCGCCGCCCTCGCCCACGCCGCCGCGCGCAACCGCCGTCCGGCCGCTATCACCGGCCGCCCTCGCGCGCCCACCGCCGCTTTGAACGCCGCGCGCCGCCTCGCTCGCTCGCCCGCCCTCAACGCCGCCCCGGCCGGCCTCTTGGTAATGTCGCGCGCGCGCGGCCGCGCGCCTCTCTGCAGATCGAGTGAGACAGAGAGATCGTGGGAAAGGAGAGAGAGAGAGGGGTGCCGGCCGCCGGAATTTTTTCTTTTTTTTCTTTTTTTTTGTTCTTTTTAATTTTAACTAGTTAATTAGTTTAACAAAAACGGTAAAATAACTTAAAACTTGATAATTTGACTTAAAATTTGATATCCAAATAAATTAGTGGACATATAAATATCCAAATAAATTATGTGAAGAACTTAAAAATTGAACTTCACAAAAATTTTGTCTTAATTTTTTTGACTTACTAGCTAAAATTTGACTTATTAACCACCGCGCGCGCGTATACGGATCCGGAGGGGGCCGGCAGCGCTCTTCCGCGACGACACCCTCTCCGACCCACCCCTTCCTCGCCCCTTTCGCCACCGCCACCCCAACCGCGCGCGACCAAAGGTCCCTCCCTATTTAAACTCGCGCGTGCCGCGAGGCGGTTCACACTTCGTCTCCCCGCGCCGATCGACTTAAATTTGACTAAAAAGAAACTCAAATTTGACTTAACAAAAAAAACTACAGTTAACGCATTCCGCCTCTCGGGCCTCTCTCTTCCCGAAAAGTCGAAATCAAAATCCGCGCGCGTGCCCCCTCCTTTTGGCACCGCCCTTTCGCCACCGCCACCGCCACCGCCCCCCTTCTGCACTTAATTAATTTGTTTTGGCTACATGTTTTCAGGACTGACATATGGCGGACGATAGAGCTGACCCGATTATGGACAACTATGATCCGGACGCTGAAGAACAAATCTTCGGCATCATAAAAGGCGATGTTCTATATGTGCCGACCGGACAAGAAGAAGATGATATCGATTCTTATCTGAACTTTGAGGGTGAAGATGAAGGGCATGGTCAGCAAGATGGTGCCGAAGGAACGTCGATAAACGACGATAATCTTCAGTTGAAAGTAGCAACCACCTCCGGCGCCGAGGTATATATATACATTGAGCCTCTGGTGATACAAACTCACTGATTTGAATAAATATGTGTGTACTAACGCGCGCGCCTCTCTTTCTTATTTTAGACCTCGGCCGGATCGTCGAAACAATCGAGTACGTCGACGTCAAAGCGTGGCGCAACCAAGACGATGAAAGCAGGAGAAACATGCACCATCGATGTTGTCGACGAAGCAACCGGCAGGCCGCTGGAGCCCAGCAAGAACGCCACCAAGTTTGTCAGCCAATGCGGAGCCATTGTTAGAGACAACGTCTCGATCACCCTCCAGGAGTGGAATGAGCCAAAGAAGGCACGTGTTGGTTTCACTTTTGTCGATAAGAGAACAAAAAAAGATTGCTTCAATAAGCTTATGGAACATTTCGTTCTACCTCCGGAATACCGCAAATACGATGAGGACGGTAACAAGATTGCGGAAAACAAGAAGAGGCGCAAGCTAGTCAAACAGTTCGCTCTTTCTAGGATGGCCAACGCATTCCGGAAATACAAGCAAAATCTAGCCCATGACTTTGTCAACCAGGGCAAGACTCCGGATTTCAAAGGACAATATGAGAAACTGCAACATGATTGGCCAGAATTTGTGAAGCAAAAGAAATCGGAGCAGTTCCTTGAACTATCGAAAAAAATTAAGGAAAATGCGGCCAAGAAGGAGTACAATCATAAAATGGGGCCAGGAGGGTATCGCTTTTGGCAGCCTAGGTGGGAGAAGATGGAGAACGAGCCGAGGGCGCGAGGAATCCGTCCGAGTACGGAGGGATGGGACCCAAGGGCCAAAAGCTGGTGGTACGGGCATGGGGGATCGCTGAACCCGGAGACAGGGGAGTGTGTTTACCAGGGCAAAATAATTACACCCACCCAAAAGCTTATTGAGGCAATGAGGGATGCTCAAGAGGGGAGGATCAAGTTCAACGGAGAGAACGACGCCCGACAAAAGCCCTCGGGAATCCTGAACACGGAGGACGTGTACGAGGCATGGGGCACATTCCGTGGAAAATAGGGTTCCCCGAACGATGACCCGTACGGTTACGAAGCCGTAAGAGAAAGATGGATCGGGAAAAAGATGTTGTGGCGCAGCTTGGTATCGGAAATGGATGTGATGAAGAAAACCGTGAGTGTACTAGTAGCCGAAAGAGATGCAGCTCGGGCGCAGCATGAAGATCATCCATTGGATCTCGGAAGCCAGCCGCGGAGAAGCAGCGTGGCTTCCACGGAGGCCCCATCGGCTGGTGCACCGACGATCGAAGTTACTGCACCGGAGCCTCTGGTGGTCGAAGTTACTGCACCGGAGCCTCCTCGCTACCCCGTGGACGATATAAAGGAGATGAAAGCATGTCATCTGTATTATCCTATCGGGAACATGTCCATGAAGGTAGCCATCGGCAGTGCTTTACCACCTGGAGCACTCCACCACAACAACCCCATTCAAGATGGCTATGCTCGTGTCACGGTGGAGGACATAGTCCAAGGGTTTGAGGACCTGGACATTGACATTGCTACACCTGAAGGGGCGACAAGACTTGGAGATGTCAAGCGCCAGTTCATTCTATGGCGGAAGAAGTTTATCAAGTTTCCGGGCGAGGCGCCAACAAGTCCACCCCCTACGGTGGTGGTGGTGGCGGCGGTGGCGGTGGTGGTGGTGGTGCTTCACCTACACCTCCTTCACGAGGGCCGACGCCGCCCCCAATTCACCTCCGGCGGGTAAGCAGCCGCCGCCCCTAGTCCGCCCCGGGCGGGTAGCGACACGCCGCCCCCAATCCACCTCCGGCGAAGAAGCAGAAGCAGCAGTACTGGATTATTAACCCGGACCCTTACGTACCTAAGAAAATAAAGGTACCGGAGGTATCACTGAAGCCTCTCCCCACGAGGCCTTGGGAAAGTAGTGCCGAGGAAGTCGAGGCGGGCGCGGCTGCTAATTTAGAGAAATGGAAGGCGAGCTGCAAGAAGAAAATAGAGGGCGAGCCCAAGCCGGTATATTCCGATGAGCAAAAGAAGTGGGCTAAGTCATTTTTGAACACACCGTCCCAAGCCGCAAAGAATCTGCTCGACGACTATGCACGTGAACTTCGTAGGCAAGCACTCGCGTTCAAGAAGAACCAAGATTTGGCGGAGAAGAAAGCCTTGGAGGAGGCCGAGAAAAAATTAGAAAGGGGGAAAGAAGTTGCCCAGCTCGGGGAACAAAGTAAACAATCGATCGCCCCGCTCATAGTGCAAGCCGCCGGTCCGGATGCCCCCGATATCATAGCAGCTGCGGCAGCACATGGATTGACCGTAACGAGTGCCGGAGAACAAGCGGCCGACTTAGGTATCACTCTTCGTGCACTCGTTAGGCCTTGATGAGGCGCCAATGAAGGACGTAGTTTTTACATATGTGAAGAATGGCCCTCTCGTCGAGCCTGCGCGAGGAAGAGGATCTACCTCGACAAATGAAAGGTCTCGCTAAATTGGTACAAGAGTTACATAAAACTTAAAAACGCCAAAGACTATATTTATGCGGAAGTTAGAGTTGAGCATCACTTCAAACATTACTATATAACAATTCATCGGAGTGAATTGTTCCAGCTGTTCAATCTGCGCGACCTCGACAAATCTATCATCAGTTGCTACGTTCTGTAAGTGATTTATTAATTTCTACCCCATCTCGTTCATTGCCTGCACTATATATTGTCCTAACTATCTTGTTGTCTACGCTATTATGCAGAATGAAGAAGCTGGAAATGCAAATAAGGAACATCAATGATGTTGGGTTCATTGACCCACACATCGTTAATTCATATGTGTTACAACACCACCCCGCCGACGTGGAGGAAGACCTGTTTCGGTTTATTAGAAAACAGCAACTCAAAAGTGATATTCTATTTCCTTACCATTTTGGGTGAGTGTTTCGTCTTGAGCACATTCTCTTTTGTTTACTCTCCATGCATGGTATGTGGCTAATCGATGAGTTATATATGCATGATCGTGCATGTATCGTGTCCGCAGGTTCCACTGGATTCTGATGGTAATTCAAATTCACACCTCCACAGTTCTCGTCCACGACTCTCCGAATATGGATGCGGCGCTTTGGGCCGACATGAGAAAAATGATGCAAAAGTAATTGTTTTCATTCATTTGCGCTCTATATCGATCGGCCTATTTCGTTCATCATTTCCTAGTATCAAGTAACTAATTAATAACTCTCTTGTTCATTTAATTTTCTTTGCCTCGTAGGGTTTGGAGACGGTTCGTAGATGAAAAGGTCGGTGAATTCAAAAAAGAGCTACATTTTAAAAGGGCAGTGCGGACGACCGGGGATATTCAGCCACCGGGGACCAATCTATGTGGATACTATGTTTGTGAGAGGATCCGGAGATACACCAATGAGCGGGACCGGTCGGATGAGCTCAACATCAAGAGGAATAACCTCCGGATGACGCTTAGTCTAGAAGCTCGCTTCCGACCACTTCAGGAGGAACTAGGCTGGATGGTTCGCGAGGGAAGTCATCGATCCTACAGGAAAACACTACGTAGAGGACGTAGAACTATACATGCATTAAATTATGTATGGAAACTTGTTCAAACTTGTATATGGTCATCCGATGATATTGAATATATATTGTATATTCCTCTTGAATTCTTTTTGGTTCTAATTTCAAATTTGTTTGAAATTGTACATTCATATGCATGCATGTATGTAGTACCGTAGAATATGTGAAACTCCTTCAAAATTACAATAAAGCACAAAAGAAATAAAACAATACAAATTAAACAGAAAACAGGTTTAGGGGGGGGCCTAAAACCCTAAACCTGCGGCGGCCTTTAGTCGCGGTCGGCCAGAAGAACCGCCACTAAAGGGCCTCCGCCCCGACGGTCGCCTGGCGCCCACGTGGACGGGCCTTTAGTCGCGGTTCGTAAGCGACCCCGACTAAAGGGGGGGGCTTTAGTCGCGCTACTTTGGTCGCGGTTGCGCAACCGCGACTAATGGCAGTTGTGAACCGCGACCAAAGGCCCTTTTTCCACCAGTGTTTGTAGTCTCCCATGATCCCATCATTTTCCGTGTGAGTAAAAGTATAGTAAGTTGAACTTCACGCTCAAGAAAGTACTGTCCAGAATTTGGTGATGGCCACTTCCACTTATGTGGCCCTTCCTCCATGACCACAAACTTGCTCGGAAATGATCATCTTGTCACTTCGGTGTAGGATAAATGAGAGGGAAATAAACTAACCCAAAACGAATTTGCATGTATACAACAAATCGAAGCCAGAGAAAATCCAAAGAAATCTTCTGTAAAACCTCACACACAAAAAGGTTTAAGATACAGTAGTAGATATACCACATGATCGGTACAATCTACTACTAGACACATAAGCAAAGAGGAAAAAAAAACTAATCGTTTTCTCGCATAATATTAAATAAAGGGCTCTCTCATGGTTCGCTATACTACTCGTTTAGGAAACCATTCTGCTCTGGACCTGCATAAGGCTGGGCTGGCACTGGTACAAAGTGCAGGTCGTTGTGAGGCTCGGCTGCATCTTCTCCTTCTGGAGTTGCTGGAATCATCTCCTCCGGATCCTCTTCTTCCCGAGACTGGTCAGCTTGTTCCTCTTGTGCTGGCGGTGGTACTGGAAGAGCAAGAAATCGTGGCGCAATAGCTCGAAGTGTAAGGCGACGCCTCTTCGCCCGACGACACTTCTTCTTCCGAGTAACCATTATACGTGGATCATGCCTAGCCCTCTGCCGCTGTGCATTAGGTGCAGGGTCCTGCAATGGTTCCTCTTGTCCTTCGCCGATGAGCACAGTCGGTGCAACAGCATTTTCCACGTGAGCATCGATGATGGCGTCCTCCATAGCAGTCTCAGCAGCCTCGCGTGCAGCATTCATAGCAGCTATGGTCGTGTTAGCTTCCACCAACCTTTCTTCCAAAGTCTCAATTCGGTCATGGTAGTGATGGCAAAGGTGTCGGGCATCATTCAACATACCGGTGACTGCAACCAGGCGAAGCTCCAGTCCAAAATTGAGCGAGGTCATGCGAACGAGTGTAGGATCATCTTCATTCTGGTACCTCATGTTCTGACGGATTACACCTCCGTCGTCTCGGTAGGCAAAGTACCGGAAAGGTGTGTGGCGTAGCTCATCCTGGTAGGTACCCGCCATCCCTTGCATCGCTCGGTGAACCACGTGAATAGTGGCATCCACAAAGTCTTCCCCTTCAGCAGTGAACTGGTGTCTTCTTGATCCTGCACGACTTCCACGCAGTGCATGGTTCGGATACACCACCATCGTAGCTCTAACAATCTCCTCATTCCACAGTGTGCGGATGGTGTGTCCAGATACTTCTGGGTCACGGTCGTAACCCAATCTCGTCAACATGTCCCGAAACTGTTGTCCAAGGTGTCCAAACTCCTCAATCCGTCGCGTTGAAGGTACTGCCATCTACGCACATTTAAATAAGAGAAGAACGATCAGCAACAAAATTTGTAAATGCTAAATGAGAGACAAGTACAATAAAGAAGCCTATTATTTTTGTCAACTACATCTTTATTAAAATACGAGTACTAAGGCTTTCCATTCTAACTAAGGCCACGCGACTAGGTCAACATCGGCTCTGATACCACTTCTGTGAGAACCGGAACTTAACTTTCCGACCCTCCTGTGTTACTCGTCAATCCCAAGATCAATGTTGACGACACAGCGAAATTTATATCATCACAGACGTACAAATGATTAATTACAAAGTTTGAATAGCCACATAGTGTGACATTCATTACAATCAGAAAGCACAGTGGATAAATAAAACGCGGAGTGACTCCATCTCAGCCACAGGCAGTTGATGTAGTCCACGAGGCCTCACTCTGCAATGTCGTCGTAGTCGCCATAGTCTTCACCATCTTCATAGTACTCTGAATATCAACAATAGTTTTTCCATGAGTACATTTTGTACTCAACATGCCCCCTCGATGCAAGACCTAATATATCTACATGAGGCTTCAAAGGAAGGTCTGTAGGTTCTTTTGCATAAAAGCCAATTTTATTTGCAATACATTTGATAAAAGCAGTTTTAGACAAAAACATGTTTTATAATGAGTGTAATATTTCTCATCAATGTGGTTGTCCTCGACAACTCACGTATCTCATAGGATTCAGATTCTAAGGGAAAGAGAAGGAAATGAGAGAGAGAGGCAAAGAGGGAAATAGCAAGACAGGTTCCTGTATGTCAAGAAAGATTCATGTGCCGTCCATGACCGTGGACACGGCTATTCGAATAGTTTTTAACTCTGCAGAGGTTGTACACTTTGCCCACACGACACAACCCCGTCTTCTTGCCCACCAGCCGTCGCTGATTTAGTACACACCAATTGGTGTACCGGCAGAGGGATCGTGACAAGGTCTTTTAGCTAGATCCCCCAAAGATGTGACATGCCCACCGGTTCTGGCGCACGGTACTGAGAGTACGTCCTCAAACCGGTTCCCCCATCTGTGCCGAAGGTTCTCCCGTAGGCAGCCACCTCATCTGCGGTACGGCGACATCAACACCTAAGGCTGACTAACTTACTTAACCAGGCCAGTGCCCATATAGCATGTGGTTGTACGGTTGTCACAATCTTCAAATCCAAGACTTATAAGGACCCTTAAGCGGCACGACCGACGGATTGCTCCCTCCAACTTGTGAAGGGCAGCCAATCGCTCCTTCAAAGTTTGATTCAGCTGTCGCCCGCGCCATGTTTAGATGGTAAGTTTCACCCAGAGTAGAAGAGAGAGTAGAGGAAGCAACGACGGCTAAGCAGCCGAGCTCAACGAGCTCAACAACTTTCAAAAGGGTATGTTTGACCCGAAGATCGATCAATTCCTCCAAAGAGGCAATAGGAAGTATCCTAATGATTATTTAGCATGCTAAGCATCTCTACTCTATCAGGATTATTATATAAATCTCTACTCAGGGTATCAAGTAAATGGCGACAAGCAAATCAAGGTTGGGTGTCAATCGACACGCTAGCTACGGGAATAAAATAGCATATATTTGTAAAACATAAAATAGCATGCACTTTGTAAAACTGGGATAAATATGATGAGAGGGCATGCCTTCGTTGTCAAACTCCTGCTTTCCACTTCCTTGATCGTGATTGTACCACTCTCCGTTCCCTCCTAATCGTCGTATCGAAGCAATAACAATTCCAATGAATACAAGCAATACAAAAAAATAAGACTCAAATGACAAGTGCATAAGATCCAAATGAAAAGATCCAAATAATAGGTCTGTGTCGCTCGTTCGGCTTACATAGAGTACACGAAAATACCGGAATGACTCGTACGGGATTTGGGTTATCTAAGGCATAGGGTGTGGGGATCTCTCTATATTGAGTGCCGAACTATTTTAGAAAACATATTTATCCCACATATATCGATGGCATAATTTTACCAGGCAATGCACAAATAAAATACATACTAGCTAGAGAAACATGCATACTAGTGAACTATATACGATTTAAAAATACCAGACACGTGCAAGGAAACTCACTCCAAGACTGATAAAATATATGAACTAAGAATAAATCAAACTGGACAGTGACTAGGCACATCATACATTTAGCAACACTACTGGGTTTATAGAGATGGAATTTATCAAAAGAAGTGATCATGCAGTAACAGCATACAACTACTCTTAGTCTAGTTTAGACGCATGCTGATCATGTCAATAACAAGTGAAAGTCAGGAATTTCCTTAGATACAGCTAATACATTAGCAAAGACATACATAAGACTTACTTAAATCCAACAATTAGATTTTATCTAGGCATGATATTTATAAGCAACTGTAGCAACTCCTACCGAACTAGGCATCTAAGAATACTTAGCTCACTAACAGTACCACAACAATAAACCAATCTATTTAACCAGGAGGGACAACTACATGCCTAGTATATTTTTTTTTCGAAAATGGGCATTTTATTACTTGCGCAATATACCCGGCCTCTGCATAACTAAGATGCACACAGCCGCACAAAGATCCGTTACAAATCCTAGTATATGTAATTAGCAGATGACGTTCAGATTATAGAGATGCATCATGCTCAAAGAATAAACAACCAAAGCTAGTAGCAGTACATTAGGCTATATGCAAGTACAGTACATGCAAGTTACTATGACATTTTATATAGTTTGATAAACTTTGGATTAGAGTACACGAACACAACTTCTGGTTTCATCTAGTCATATGGCATTTTATATAGGTTGAACTCAAGATCAGCAACTTGTATTAAAGAAAGACTACTTTAAAAGTAACAACCCAATTTATATTTAGGTAGAACTAACGTAGCTCAATATTTACAGAAAATCATAAACGTTACCTAGATCATATACACACGTTATCAAAGCTTTATAACAAAACCTCATGCAAGCAATTTCAAAAACATCTAATAAGATTGGTACATAACGATATGTATCTATTCTAGTATAGATGCTCCGAAAAACCTACAGCTGTTCTAGCAAGTTGCAGACTACGGTCTAGACAATGAACACACGACAATACAAGCATGCATTCATAAATTCGAAATTCCCCCATCAACTAAGAAAACTAATATAACTACTAGTTTTCTGGAATCATTTGACACGCTTTCTATGTTGGGCTTGTGGGGATTCGAGTTGTGCAATGTGTTAGAACGCTGATGCCATCCGGTGGCATTCGGTTCACCGGCGACTCGACAAACTATAAAACTACGGCTGGAAACCATGTCTAGGAGGTAGGCATAACTATCCCAACCGTGTGTGTGCGAGGGTTTCTGCTGGTGCTCACCGAACGCGACGCAGTTCGTGGTTGAAGTCGGCGGCCAGAGTTGAGGGCGTTGTCGTGGGCGTCCTTGGTGGTCAGCAGCTTGGCCTTCTGGTTCCGTGGATGAACTCCCCTCGTCTCGGTGATCCTCCTGGCGCAGTAGATCCGTCTCTCGTGCACCGGATTGTCGGGAACGCGAACGGCGTCCGACGGCGTTCTCACGAGATTGACTTGTTGGGTGATTCTAGAGCTTCGGCAGTGGGGCGAGATGGAAAAGGGAGAGGGGCTGGGGTTGAATCGGGACTAAATAGGAGCAAAACGGTGCATTTTAAAAGATAGAATCAAAGAGAGATTGAAAGCACATAATGGCAGCAGTTTCTGATGTTTATGGATGGCGTTTTCGCTGGTATTCATGTACGTCCGTGCGTTAGGGAAGAAGATGCAATGCGATGGTTCGGTTGCCTGGTCCTGTGGCGATGTCCTGATGCGTGCGAGGATGAGAGCGACCGACTCTCGCTCGGATGGGGTGCCAGGGCTGGCTCGATTGAAGTGTTGGGTCCGGAGTTGTACGTTTCGCGGTCGGTCTCCTCGATAGTGTGCGAGGACTCGGGGTGGTCTAGTACCGTATTCCGTTCATGCTAGATAAAAGTGAACCAGGCTCGTACGTAACTAGGCTGCTGGGCTGTCTTCGGCTAGGCCTAAGTGGTCTCATCGCGTTGGTAGATTACAGGCAAAAGGAAAAATAAAAGAGCCCGGTAAGAGAGCAGCACAAGTCGATGCATTGAGAAGAAAAATAGAGACACCCCAAGCATGCACGTGCATGTGCATGACTAGAACTGATATGTTTTGATATTTAAAGAAAAGATAGAGTAGGCTAGCCAATAATAAAAAATAAGAAAGAAGAGCACATCGTGCTAGTGCAACCAGATATATCATGCAAGGTGAGTACGTGTGTATGGCTATTGGAAAATCCAAATGGATTTTTGGAAAGAACCAAGACGTAAATCGGCAATTAAAAGCAAATCCAAAAAAAAAGTACAAAGAGGTAAATCTTGTCTCATGTTAAAATAATTTCAGAGAAATAATTTTAACAACTCTAAATAAAATATTTGTGTTATTTGACCGCGTCGCAACATCCTTTGTTTTAGAGAAAAAAAATTCAGTCCGTAAAAAAAAATCAGGATGTTACAATATCTACCCCTAACCCTAAACTCTGTCTTATAAAGTCAAACATATGAAGAGAACTGGTGTTTTGTGTTTCAAACATAAAAATTTCAAGTACCTTCATTTTAGAGTGACTAAGAAAGGATTCATTCTTACCTTTTCATTGTCATGTTTTAAACTTGATTAAACCTTGGTCAAACCTAGGATTTGACCAATATTTAAATGGCCATAAAAAAATCGAAAAAAATGAAAAAAATGGAAAACCAAAGCACATATATAGCCTTATTATGTCATAAGCATTCAAGTTAATAAACAAGGTCTAGACATATTCAAACAAGAAAAATCATGTATCTACACCTAACCAAAAACTCTGTCTTAAGTGGTTTTGGGTTTCAAACATGGAAATTTCAAGAACATCCCAAAAGCTTCATTTTAGATTGACTAAGAAGGATACACACTTCCCATTTCATTTTCATGTTTTAAACTTGTTTAAATCTTGGTCAAACCTAGGATTTGACCAAGATTCAAATAAGTAAAAACATGAAAATGAAAAGGTAAGCATCGATCCTTATTAGTCGCTCTAAAATGAAGCTTTTGGGAGGTTTTTGAAATTTTCATGTTTGAAACCCAAAACCACTTCTCTTCATGCATGCTTGACTTCATAAGACATAGTTTAGGGTTAGGGGTAGATACATGATTTTTCTGGTTTGAACATGTCTAGACCTTGTTTATCAATTTGAATGCTTACTATATGACATAAGAAGGCTATGTGCTTTGGTTTTTCATTCTTACGATTTTTTTCTTAATTTATATGCCCATTCGAATCTTGGTCAAATCCCAGGTTTGACCAAGATTTAAACAAGTTTAAAACATGACAATGAAAAGGTAATCAATCCTGGATCCTTCATAATTAATAAGTTAATCTAATTAAAATGAAGCTTTTGGGAGGTTTTTGAAATTTTCGTGTTTGAAACCAAAAACCACTTCTCTTCATGCTTGACTTCATAAGATAGAGTTTAGGGTTAGGGGTAGATACATGATTTGTATTATTTGAATTGTCTAGACCTTATTTATCATCTTTTAAATGCTTACTATATATATGACATAAGAAGACTATGTGCTTTAGTTTTTCATTTTTCTGATTTTTTTAATTTTATGCCCATTTGAATCTTGGTCAAATCCTAGGTTTGACAATGATTTAAACAAGTTTAAAATATGAAAATGAAAAGATAAGCATGGATCCTTCTTAGTCACTCTAAAATAAAGCTTTTGGGTGGTTTTTGAAATTTCCATGTTTGAAACACAAAAGCACTTCTCTTCATGCTTGACTACATAAGACAGAGTTTAGGGTTAGGGGGTAGATACATGATTTTTCTTGTTTGAATATGTCTAGACCTTGTTTATCAACTTTAATGCTTACTATATGACATAAGAAAACTATGTGCTTTGTTTTTTCATTTTTCTGATTTTTTGGAATTTTGATGCACATTTGAATCTTGGTAAAATCCTAGATTTGACCAGGATTTAAACAAGTATATAACATGAAAATGAAAAGGGAAGCATGTATCCTTCTTAGTCACTCTAAAATGAATTTTTTGGGAGTTTTTTGAAATTTCCATGTTTGAAACCCTAAACCATGCACTTCTCTTCATGCTTGACTTCATAAGATAGAGTTTAGGGGTTTGCGGATAGATACATGATTTGTTTAGTTTGAATAAGTCTAGACCTTGTTTATCAACTTTAATGCTTACTATATGACATAAGAAGACTATGTGCTTTGGTTTTTCAATTTTCTATTTTTTTATTTTATGCCCATTTGAATCTTGGTCAAATCCTAGATTTAACCAGGATTTAAACAAGTTTAAAACATGAAAATGAAAAGGTAAGCCTTGATCCTTCTTAGTCACACTAAAATGAAGCTTTTGGGATGTTCTTGAAATTTCCATGTTTGAACCCAAAACGACTTCTCTTCATGCTAGACTTCATAAGACAGAGTTTAGGGGTTAGCGGGTGTTGACGTCAGAAACCCACTGGCGGGCAGCAACGGGCAACACAGTAGAGCCGGGAACAACTAGGGCTGCGGCTGGCCCCAGTCCCTCAGAGCGACGGCCCGCAAAGCCTCCTGGTCACACGTCCGATGCTATCGCAAGGGCGTGCCACCTGACCTATACCTGGTCAGGAAGGTGTTGGATGATGCCTCGCTTAGTTTCCTGCATGGCATACACGTAAACATTAAATACGAGCCTCGATCGGCTCTCGGGTTATCCTGTGAATCGGCTCACGAGCCGATCCACCCATGATTCGTACGAGGTGTCCGAATATATGGTGGTCCTGCTTGATCAAGATAAAGCTAATGAGATCTACGACGATTTAGGGTTTTCACCGCATAATCGGATCATCCTACTCACGATTGGGCCTCGCGCTCGCGCACGGTGACCGTAAGCCGATCCTAGACAGGGCCTAAAAACCAACACGAGGTTGATCCCCGGAACATCCTTTCTAGGGCTAGCAAACTTCACCCTACACGCCGCTGGATCCTCCAACCCTTTGTAGGGCCTAACTAATGCGGATATTAAACTAATCCTTGTAGAACAAGGAGCAACCGTAACGGATCAGATCTACTAAACTATGATCAAGCGGGGTGCCGCCCCTACACCTGAGATAGGTGTAAGGGCGGCTAGATGCATAAGGGTCGCACTACGACGAGCATATGATACGAAGAACAATGCTAACCCTAACACATCTAAGATAACTACGTTGCTCGCCATCAAAAAGGCTTCGAGCACGTGCAACGCATGAACAACGTGGGTAGGCTTGTGCTTGCCTAGATCGCAAGATGCGATCTAGGCAGCATGGTGCTTACCGGAGAAACCCTCGAGACGAAGGAGTTGGCGATGCGCCGAGATTTGTTTGTGTTGAACGTTGGTTGTTGTTTATTCCATAAACCCTAGATACATATTTATAGTCCAACGAGACTTTCTAACGTGGGCGTGCACCTAACCGTGCACGGGTAAAACTCTAACTCTTAACCGACATGTAATCTAATATGTTACAGATACACGGGCCAACTAGCCCAAACTTTGCATGTAAGGCCGATTCACGTATTTCTTCTATATATATATATATATTCTTCAAGTCCATCTTGATCGCGGCCCACCTCTGACTCGGTCAAATTCTGGTGATAACAGCGGGTAGATACATGATTTGTCTAGTTTGAATAAGACTAGACCTTGTTTATCAAGTTTAATGCTTACTATATGACATAAGAAGACTATGTGCTTTGGTTTTTCAATTTTCTATTTTTTTATTTTATGCCCATTTGAATCTTGGTCAAATCCTAGATTTAACCAGGATTTAAACAAGTTTAAAACATGAAAATGAAAAGGTAAGCCTTGATCCTTCTTAGTCACACTAAAATGAAGCTTTTGGGATGTTCTTGAAATTTCCATGTTTGAACCCAAAACGACTTCTCTTCATGCTAGACTTCATAAGACAGAGTTTAGGGGTTAGCGGGTGTTGACGTCAGAAACCCACTGGCGGGCAGCAACGGGCAACACAGTAGAGCCGGGAACAACTAGGGCTGCGGCTGGCCCCAGTCCCTCAGAGCGACGGCCCGCAAAGCCTCCCGGTCACACGTCCGATGCTATCGCAAGGGCGTGCCACCTGACCTATACCTGGTCAGGAAGGTGTTGGATGATGCCTCGCTTAGTTTCCTGCATGGCATACACGTAAACATTAAATACGAGCCTCGATCGGCTCTCAGGTTATCCTGTGAATCGGCTCACAGAGCCGATCCACCCATGATTCGTACGAGGTGTCCGAATATATGGTGGTCCTGCTTGATCAAGATAAAGCTAATGAGATCTACGACGATTTAGGGTTTTCACCGCATAATCGGATCATCCTACTCACGATTGGGCCTCGCGCTCGCGCACGGTGACCGTAAGCCGATCCTAGACAGGGCCTAAAAACCAACACGAGGTTGATCCCCGGAACATCCTTTCTAGGGCTAGCAAACTTCACCCTACACGCCGCTGGATCCTCCAACCCTTTGTAGGGCCTAACTAATGCGGATATTAAACTAATCCTTGTAGAACAAGGAGCAACCGTAACGGATCAGATCTACTAAACTATGATCAAGCGGGGTGCCGCCCCTACACCTGAGATAGGTGTAAGGGCGGCTAGATGCATAAGGGTCGCACTACGACAAGCATATGATACGAAGAACAATGCTAACCCTAACACATCTAAGATAACTACGTTGCTCGCCATCAAAAAGGCTTCAGCACGTGCAACGCATGAACAACGTGGGTAGGCTTGTGCTGCCTAGATCGCAAGATGCGATCTAGGCAGCATGGTGCTTACCGGAGAAACCCTCGAGACGAAGGAGTTGGCGATGCGCCGAGATTTGTTTGTGTTGAACGTTGGTTGTTGTTTATTCCATAAACCCTAGATACATATTTATAGTCCAGCGGACTTTCTAACGTGGGCGTGCACCTAACCGTGCACGGGTAAAACTCTAACTCTTAACCGACATGTAATCTAATATGTTACAGATACACGGGCCAACTAGCCCAAACTTTGCATGTAAGGCCGATTCACGTATTTCTTCTATATATATATATATTCTTCAAGTCCATCTTGATCGCGGCCCACCTCTGACTCGGTCAAATTCTGGTGATAACAGCGGGTAGATACATGATTTGTCTAGTTTGAATAAGACTAGACCTTGTTTATCAAGTTTAATGCTTACTATATGACATAAGAAGACTATGTGCTTTGGTTTTTCATTTTTCTATATTTTTATTTTATGCCCATTTGAATCTTGGTCAAACCTATATTTGACCAGGATTTAAACAAGTTTAAAACATGAAAATGAAACGGTAAGCCTTGATCCTTCTTAGTCATACTAAAATGAAGCTTTTGGGATGTTCTTGAAATTTCCATGTTTGAACCCAAAACGACTTCTCTTCATGCTAGACTTCATAAGACAGAGTTTAGGGGTTAGCGGGTGTTGACGTCAGAAACCCACTGGCGGGCAGCAACGGGCAACACAGTAGAGCCGGGAACAACTAGGGCTGCGGCTGGCCCCAGTCCCTCGCAGCGACGGCCCGCAAAGCCTCCTCGGTCACACGTCCGATGCTATCGCAAGGGCGTGCCACCTGACCTATACCTGGTCGTGAAGGTGTTGGATGATGCCTCGCTTAGTTTCCGCATGGCATACACGTAAACATTAAATACGAGCCTCGATCGGCTCTCGGGTTATCTCGTGAATCGGCTCACAGAGCCGATCCACCCATGATTCGTACGAGGTGTCCGAATATATGGTGGTCCTGCTTGATCAAGATAAAGCTAATGAGATCTACGACGATTTAGGGTTTTCACCGCATAATCGGATCATCCTACTCACGATTGGGCCTCGCGCTCGCGCACGGTGACCGTAAGCCGATCCTAGACAGGGCCTAAAAACCAACACGAGGTTGATCCCCGGAACATCCTTTCTAGGGCTAGCAAACTTCACCCTACACGCCGCTGGATCCTCCAACCCTTTGTAGGGCCTAACTAATGCGGATATTAAACTAATCCTTGTAGAACAAGGAGCAACCGTAACGGATCAGATCTACTAAACTATGATCAAGCGGGGTGCCGCCCCTACACCTGAGATAGGTGTAAGGGCGGCTAGATGCATAAGGGTCGCACTACGACAAGCATATGATACGAAGAACAATGCTAACCCTAACACATCTAAGATAACTACGTTGCTCGCCATCAAAAAGGCTTCAAGCACGAGCAACGCATGAACAACGTGGGTAGGCTTGTGCTGCCTAGATCGCAAGATGCGATCTAGGCAGCATGGTGCTTACCGGAGAAACCCTCGAGGCGAAGGAGTTGGCGATGCGCCGAGATTTGTTTGTGTTGAACGTTGGTTGTTGTTTATTCCATAAACCCTAGATACATATTTATAGTCCAGCAGACTTTCTAACGTGGGCGTGCACCTAACCGTGCACGGGTAAAACTCTAACTCTTAACCGACACGTAATCTAATATGTTACAGATACACGGGCCAACTAGCCCAAACTTTGCATGTAAGGCCGATTCACGTATTTCTTCTCTATATATATATATTCTTCAAGTCCATCTTGATCGCGGCCCACCTCTGACTCGGTCAAATTCTGGTGATAACAGCGGGTAGATACATGATTTGTCTAGTTTGAATAAGACTAGACCTTGTTTATCAAGTTTAATGCTTACTATATGACATAAGAAGACTATGTGCTTTGGTTTTTCATTTTTCTATATTTTTATTTTATGCCCATTTGAATCTTGGTCAAACCTATATTTGACCAGGATTTAAACAAGTTTAAAACATGAAAATGAAACGGTAAGCCTTGATCCTTCTTAGTCATACTAAAATGAAGCTTTTGGGATGTTCTTGAAATTTCCATGTTTGAAACCCAAAACGACTTCTCTTCATGCTAGACTTCATAAGACAGAGTTTAAGGTTTAGGGGTATAGATACATGATTTGTCTGGTTTAAATATGTATAGACCTTGTTTATCAACTTGAATGCTTACTATATGGCATAAGAAAACTATGTGCTTTGGTTTTTCATTTTTCTGATTTTTTTAAATTTTGATGCCCATTTGAATCTTGGTCAAATCCTAGGTTTGACCAAGATTTAAACAAGTTTAAAACATGAAAATGAAAATGGAAGCATGTATCCTTCTTAGTCACTCTAAAATGAAGTTTTTGGGAGGTTTTTGAAATTTCCATGTTTGAAACCCAAAACCAGTTCTCTTCATGCTTGACTTCATAAGACGAGTTTAGGGGTTAGGGGGTAGATACATGATTTGTATGGTTTGAATATGTCTAGACCTTGTTTATCAACTTTAATGCTTACTATATGACATAAGAACACTATGTGCTTTGGTTTTTCATTTTTCTGATTTTTAAATTTTAATGCCCATTTGAATCTTGGTCAAATCCTAGGTTTGACCAAGATTTAAACAAGTTTAAAACATGAAAATGAAAAGGGAAGCATGTATCCTTCTTAGTCACTCTAAAATGAAGTTTTTGGGAGGTTTTTGAAATTTCCATGTTTGAAACCCAAAACCACTTCTCTTCATGCTTGACTTCATAAGACAGAGTTTAGGGGTTAGGGGGTAGATACATGATTTGTATGGTTTGAATATGTCTAGACCTTGTTTATCACCTTTAACTAGCGGCGTGGCCCGTGCAATTTGCGCGGCTAGATGTGTAAAAGAATTACAGATTGAGGTTTAATGTACAAAATGACGGTTAATTGACTTTGTATGACCTTCACTAAGGGACTCAGTTTTTACTCACACAACATGGTAATTTGAAATTACGATTATTTTTCACTCTTATTTCTTAAGATCTAGCTATTAAACTTGCTTTGATGCCTTTCATCTTCAATGAAGCATATATCTGAGTGTACTGTACAATTCTTCACAAATAAAAGTGTCTGTTGCAAAAGAAAAAGTTGAAAGCCATCCGAAGCAGTTATGCAAAACGTTGTAAAGCAGTGTGGCAAATTAAAATGGTAGCAATTTTAGGTATATAAAATGCAAATTTACCTCCTCAGCTTTGTCATTTAAGTTCAACGTCTCAAGCCTATCACGTGCACACATTTTTTTTTAAAAAGGGACTATTGTTGCTGATCTTGAAACGAAAGATACTTCTTCCACATAACAACTTTATTATGTTCAGGGCTTGGTTCTTATTGACCAACATTGATGTGCAAATATGAATGCTTCTCGAAATATAGCCGTATTACATTACTTCATCCAATTTCAATGATTAACATCTCTCTTAATTTGTCTATTTAAGGGCGTACTATACAGATCCTTTTCAACATTTATAAGCGTAATGTACATTTCCACCTTGGTCCTTGCATGGTAAGATCACTTAGTCATCCATGAGTCCCGATCCCCTGAGTTTATTTGTAAACTCTAATCCACGTTGATCAAACCGAAAAGACCTATAAATTGCCTTAACTTCATGATATGTTAGTTTACAAACCTAAGTGTCTACTTAATAGTTTGAAATATCAGATACACTGACAATAGTGGTCTCATCGAATATCCGAACTTGTTTCATTCCTGTGGAAAGCATGTCCCTCCCCATTCTCGGATATGAACTAATCATAGTGACCACATACCTGAAACAAAAAGGAAAATCGTATATTAGGTTAGGTAATTAAATTAACACCTAGATGTTTCTATATATTGCTAAAAACATGTGAGTGCTCCAGCCGAAAACTGACCTACACAATTCGTCTCACCTACTTAACCAGAAACTGAGAACAGCCACACAACACATTATGAGCTCGCTGTCCCACATTATGTGATGGTGTATTGCTCTCTATATCAACCGCTAAACATTATGTTCTTCCTAATTTGGTACTTACAAAATTGTGAAGAAGAAGGTTCTATATTATCAGCTGAAAAGATCCAATGACCGTTCAGTCCAAATAGCCCGAGTTGATGTATCTGATCCAAAATGTCCCATAGTCCACCTTGATTACAATACGGAATCGCCCTTGGCTCCTCGCGACGTCACGCACGCCGTGCCTTTCTCTCCAAACAATGGGTAGCCTCCGGCCGTCCGCCGCGTCTTTCTCCTGGAAGTTATTAGACTTCATATCAATGAAATATATCGGACAAAGACTGAAATCTATTCACTATATTTAAACACATGTGAGAAGGCAAAATTCAGTTAGCACTGGTCATTAATCTAGGAAAAAAATGAATGCACGGAATCAAAGTATATTTTAATTGACACGGATTTAGTATAACTTTGTACTAAATTTGAGTTAATTAAAAAGGACCGGAAGGAGTACATATTTGGAATAAAACTAATATACATGTGGGAGCAATAGTATTTCCATGGCCGACCACTTCTTATACTTTAAGTTCAACTCAAAGTAAAAGAGGAAGATAAAAAAAAAGGCATACGGCTTTCCTTTCCTTCAAGGTCCAATTCTGATATCGTGATCACACAAAAATTTCCGCAATAACCTGAGCCTCAATACCTTTCATAGTCTCATAGACATACGATGTAAATCAAGTAAAAATATTTGTAGAACAAAATCTAGAACGTGAATGACCAACATCTAAACCTCGCTCCCAGAAGGCAAAATTCAGTTAGCACTGGTCATTAATCCCCGACAGTCCACCTTGAGTACAATATGGAATCGCCCTTGGCTCCTCGCGACGTCACGCACGTCTGTGCCATGCTCTCCAAAGAGCGGGTAGCCTCCGCCCGCCCGCCTCGTCTTCCTCCTGGAATTACTCATGCAAGTTATTAGACTTTATATCAATGTAATATATCGGACAAATACTGAAATGTATTCACTATATTTAAACATAGGCGAGAAAGCAAAATTCAGTTAGCAAGGTCATTAATCCAGGAAAAATATCAAAGCGCGGAGTTGAAATAAAATAATACACATGTGGGAGCAATAATATTTCCATGGCCGACCACTTCTTATGCTTTAAGTTCAGTTCAAAGGGAAAGAGGAAGATAAGAAAAAGGCATACCGCTTTCCTTTCCTTCAAGGTCGATGTCCTGATCACACACAAATTTCTGCAATAACCTGAACCTTAATACCTGTCATAGTCTTATAGACATACGATGCAAATCAAGTAAAAATATTTATACAACAAATCTAGAACGTGAATGACCAACATCCAAACCTGTCGCTGCCAGAAAACAAAATTCTGTTAGCATTGGTCATTAATCCAGCAAAAAAATCACTGCACGCATTTAAAGTATCTGGTGCTTTAAGTTCAGTTCAAAGGGAAAGAAGAAGATAAGAAAAAAGCATACCGCTTTCCTTTCCTTCAAGGTCGATGTCCTGATCACACACAAATTTCTGCAATAACCTGAACCTCAATATCTGTCATAGTATTATAGACATCGATGCAAATCAAGTAAAAATATTTATAGAACAAATCTAGAACTTGAATGACCAACATCCAAACCTGTCGCTGCCAGAAAACAAAATTCTGTTAGCATTGGTCATTAATCCAGCAAAAAAATCACTGCACGCATTTAAAGTATCTGGTAAGGTCGTTTCAGCTAAATCGTAAACTGATTTCTATTTGGAACAAAACTCTAATACACAGGTGGGAGCAATTGTATTTCTATGGCCGGCTCCTTCTTATGCTTTACTGTCAGTTCAAAGGGAAACAGGAAGATAAGAAAAAGGCATACCGCTTTCCTTTTCTTCAAGGTCAAATCTAATGTCGTGATCACACACAAATTTCTGCAATAACCTGAGCTTCAATACCTGATCCAAACCTATCGCATATCATCAACATCTGCGTATATAGCCTTTGTGTAGTGTGCCCTCTGCCGATGAAGCTATTCTCTGATGTCTTCGTGACCCATCCCGCTTGGTTGAGTGCTACAGCCGCAAGCCTATGACCAGAGATCGGAAGATCCAGAAGAGCCATGCGGCACAACGGCGATGACGGCCGTAGGAGACGCGGCAGCACGACGGCTACGGCCGTAGGAGAGGCGGCGGCTACGACGGAGCATGTCTATCTCTACACGGTTTAGACGCGGGGAAGAGGAGAAACCCTATGTGCACATCTTAAAACAAAGATTGGGCCGGACGCCCGGACGTCAAAAGGATAATAATCATAGGGGAAGGCTGATAGAAGGTAAATCTTGGCCGTTGTTATTGATCTCATTATTTTTAGCTAATCCATGCCATTGGTTGTTTGTTGTTTTAATTATATAATAGATAGATGCTTACTATATGACATAAGAAGACTATGTGCTTTGGTTTTTCATTTTTCTGTTTTTTTTAATTTTCTTCCCATTTGAATCTTGGTCAAATCCTAGGTTTGACCAATATTTAGACAAGTTTAACACGTGAAAACGAACTGATAATCCCATTTGTTGACTCATTTAACTAGTTAATCCCATTTGTTGACTCTCTGTTGACCAGGCACTTGAGGTAAAACTGAGTATATTGCACTAGCCAGTATTAGTACTCAAGGGGAAAACTGAGCACACAAAAAATGCTACAGTATAAGACTCGAGAGTATATCTAAATTTCCAGGGTTAGACTCGAGTACGCGTGTTGCGGTGCAGAAGTGGAAGACGTGCAATTGTTGACGGGTACTGACGCGAGTCGCGGTGCAGAAGTCGAAGACGTGCAATCGTGGACGCGTGTCGCGTTGCAGAAGCCCAAGACGTGCAGACGTTAAATGGTGGACGCGTAGGACGCGGGTCGCATTAACCAGCCCTCGCCTTTATAGACGCCTCCTCGCACTCTCTCTGTCACTCACACTCGCTCATGCAACGCCGCCTCTCACGTCCCATCATCTTCTCCAAAGCAAAAAACCCTCTCCCTCTCTCGCCGGCGAGATGGACATGGAGAATGCGAATCCCATCGTCCATGACGCCGTCGTCTCCAAGCACGACGCCTCCCTCTTCGACGTCGTCCCCTCAAAGCCCGTCGCCGCCGCCGGTGGTGGTCGTATCCCGCCGGGATGGGACCCCTATGAGCCGGTGCCGTACATCTCGCCTCCGAACCCCTACGACACCTGCATGGACGACCCATGGAACGAGGTAACTATGGTTTGCTCCCTTTTTTGTTCCCCATTCCTTTTTGAACCCTATTTTTGCTGGTTCCCTAGTAACTATTAGTGCCGATCTGTAGATGGTTGAGTATTGGGTTAATATTTGCGCCGATTTTATTTCATTTTGCTTTGATCCCTTCTTGATTTCGTTTAAGATTTGGAGTTCGGCCGTTCGGTTAATTTATGCAAGTAATAATGGGATCTCAATCAGTTAATTTATGGGATCTCAGTCGGTTATTTTATGCACGAATCAAAAGATATCAACCGTTTAATTTTGCAAATACTCTGGAATCTGTTCAAAATCAGATCCGGAATCTGTTTCTTTGCCTATGATGAATCGTTGGGCACAAATTTTTACGAGTGGGTTCAGCGAACCATTGCTGTGTACAAATCTGTTGTGCATGAGCTATGGTTCGCTAACACCATCCCTGTAGACATATAATCGTGTCCACTCTAACTGAGGCTGGCTCTGTTTTTCCTTACTTTGTTATCATGCACGTTAGTCATCGTTGCATTTCATTCACTAATAGTTCCCGTTTGATATGGATCAGCTGTCTGGCAGCGACGTCGGCAGCGACGACGAGCACCATGACGTCAAGACCCGCCGAGTCGTTGCGGAGGCTGCAGGTCGGCCGATACGTCTCCTACTTCGCCGAGGGTGTCTACAGGTGCCCCTTCTGCACTAGGAGGCTCGGCCGCACTGACTTCAACTGCCTCCTCACGCATGCCGAGAACATCGGCAATACCAACCCCAAGGTCGGCGCGTCGGTGAAACCCCACTCCTTCCGCGCCAATTACATGGCGCTCGGCATGCACCTTCGCAGCATCCAGCGGGTGGAGATCTCCGCCGGGCGCATGCCTCCGCTCAAGCCCAAGGCTCCCAAGGGGAGCAACAAGTGGAGGCAGAGGCAGATGGGGTAGGCGGAGTCCTGGACGTGTGCTGCTGCTGCAAAGCAGCTTCTATTTTGTTGTTAGCTAGGGATCCCTTGTTGTTATGTTGTTAGTAGAACCTCGAACCTGTTGGCTGCTGTGTATGCAGCTTATTATCTAGGGAGGGATCCCTATTATCTATCCCTATTCTACTGGAGTATATTTTGTTGGCCCTACTTTGTTTTCTCGATTTACTATTACTGTGAATTTGTCGTACGGAGTACATTACCCTGGAGATTTGCTTCTAGATTTAACTACTCTAGATTTGCTGCCATATTGGGCAAACAACGAGGGCCAAAAGGAACAAATAATTGAAGAAAGACAGAAATGCAAGCTTCTCTAGATTTGATACTAATTTGGTTAATAAAGACAAAGAGACAGAGGGGGAAAAGGTGCTCTTAAAAATGCCAATTCGCGCCGAGAGAGACAGAACCCAGCTCCTGCTCACGTACAACCAAACGCGGTCTCATCCTGTCCCACGCGGTCCCTTTCTACTAGCCCCACACGTCAGCACGGAACGGTCAACTAAACTGGAATCCTCCCGTCTGAGCTCCTTCTGTGGGTTACAAATAAGGGCTTGGCGAAAACTGAGGAAAAACATAAGGCAATCTTATTGACTAATATAGCTGCTTAATTAATAAAAGGATTAGCTACAACGTGCTCAGTTTGCCCATTTATTAAAGTATAAGACTGGCAGGAGAGAAAGTAATCCCTAGTTTCCTCATTTTGCCCCTGCATGCTCGCACGATTAAAGCTCCTTCCGCACGCGCTTGGACTCCTTGTTTCCTTAAACCTCCTCGTTTCTCGGGATAGACCAACAGTTTTTCAGGATCTTGGGTTTTTTTTTGACAATCAATACAACATATATTCATAGCAACAAATAGTACATGGTAGAGATACATGAACTGACTCCAACGATTACAAAATAAAGTCTAAAAGATAGTACTTTTTTTCTTCGAGGTCTTCAATTTTTTTCTTCGAGGTCTTCAATTTTTTTCTTCTTCCAGAACACAATCTTGTACTTTTCTGAAGGCAGCCAAAAATAGATAACTAACCATAGACCTGTAGATACCGATGAAAGTTCTCCCATAATTTTTTGAGCCGCAATGCCAAAGCTGCGTGCACGCACGCAACCATTAAAGCAGTCATACAACATCGGCAAGAGTACCAACACCAGTATATCAGGAATAATAACCGACTAGCTTTGTCATCGTCGATGGAGAGCCGAGAGTACGAATCACCATTGTCGAGGACGTAGCAGCCGGGACAAAACTGCGAGGATAATCCTCCCCACGGCAACAAAGACAAAAGATCCAAAATCGATCTGGCGAAGCAAGATCCAAAGGCCCATACCTAGAAAATTGTGATCGTTCAAGACCACCATTGACGCCGGGAAGAAGATCTCGTCGCCGAACGAAAGGCCGAAGATCACTTATTGCAGACGATGCCATCTCCATTGAGGGGAAACCAACAAGAAGGCGGCTACCAAAATCCTAACATAATCTAATATAATCTAATGAAAACAATACTTTTATTCGAAACTCCACGCATAGATCGGGTTCCCCACTCCTCCTGACGCCGGCGAAGCCAACCGGAGGAGGGGGAACCAATCTATGGAGGAGGAAGAACTGGAGGCGGCTAGGGTTGAGGCGGCGGCTTCAGGATCTTGGGTTAATGTGGCCAGGTTTCGACTTTCGACTAGTGGAAACGGGAAAGCACGTGCAAATTAGGGAGATAACTGAACCACAACCACCCGCGCCTTAAGCATCGAGTAATATCGGGAAAAAATGCGCCTTTTGGCTATGATTACGATTTGACAAGGGCTCCCATCAGTATGGGGTGAACAAGCCCTCCCATCGGTATATCAGAGGAATTTGACAAGGGCTACAGGACGACTAGATACATCACCAAAAAAGGTGATGCATGTCTCCTTCACCAAAACAGCTGAAACAAGTACATGAACGCAAGTACACAACCATAATAATACTACTACATCAACACAAGTACGAGTAATATAATAAAGTAAGAGTACTACTCCCTCTAATCTAATTTAAACCAAAATAAAACTTAAACTTCATCCTAAATTTGAACTAGTGCCTCGTCCTCATTCTTCGCTCATTTTCTGATCCAAGACGGCGCAGAGTGCCAGAGTGCATGGCACGGAACTCTTCATCGGTGGCATGCCATGGGCATGTCACCGGATGCATGATTTTTTTCGCAATGTTTAAATTTGAATTTAGGCCGCATTCGTGTGACATGCAAAAGGTGCATGTCACCTGGTGGTGGTAGGCAACTACCCTCATTTACGGCGGCGTAGGCGACTGGACGCCGCGTGGCCGGCCGCTGCCTCGTGGCCGCCTCGGTTTCCACGCGGGAGACCATTAAACGCCGATGACCAACCTTCCCGCGTCACGGTTAGCGACTATGACTATAAGGGCAAAACGCTAAACTCTCTCGTTCCATTCACTTTCTTCCTCTCTCCACCTAACAAACATTTGTTCGTCGCTCTCTCCTCCAGCAATGTCTTCAAAATTCAGGTCATCGGCGGTCAAGTACGCGGAGAAAAAACGCCGGATCGAAATTTCGAGAGACGCTTCCAGAAACCAAGTGGGCTCGCCGTCGCCGCCGCCGCCGCCGAAACGCGTCCGTGCTGTGCTCACCGGGTTAGTTTCCTTCGCCATGTACTTTCGTTTCTTCTTCCCGGGCTCAAGCTCTCCAGCAATGTCTTCGAAATTCAGGTCGTCGGCGGTCAAGTACGCGGAGAAAAACGCCGGCTCGAAATTTCGAGAGACGCTTCCAGAAACCAAGTGGGCTCGCCGTCGCCGCCGCCGCCGCCGCCGAAACGCGTCCGTGCTGTGCTCACCGGGTTAGTTTCCTTCGCCATGTACTTTCGTTTCTTCTTCCCGGGCTCAAGCTCTTTAAGAGTCTCTATGGTTATACATCTTAAAGGGTTGGAAGTTCCAACGACGCCCGTACTGCACCAACTTCCACGACCAAGGAATCATCGTCGTCCGATGATTTCAACCCGGCCCTACCTCGGCGAAATGAGGTAGCACCAAGCACTGTGTAGTTATCTTCTTCTTCTTCTTCTTCCTTTGCGCTTACTTGCTACCGATGATTTCGCCCTGAAGGAAGCGGCACCGACTATCGACACCACTGTCGCCATCTTGATGGAAAAAAACGAGGAGCTCAGCTTAGAGTGTGATCGCCTCCGAGACGATTTGGCTGCCAAGAAGAAGAATTCAAAAACTCTTGTGGAGCTCATTTGCAGCCTTCGCAATGAGCGCGACATGTTGAAGAACGAGCTGATTAAGCAGAAAGAGAGGAACATTGCATCAGAGGAGGAAGCCAGCAGCATACTCAAGACTGTGTGCCTCGGAAGAGACAAGTCTGATATAGAGTACAAAATCCTTCTTCAGGATAAAGTAGAGCTCCAAAAGATGAACCTTGAATATGCTGACATCGCCATCCTTGCCCTTCTCGATAAGCAGAAGGCACAAGATAAGTTGATGCACCTGATGTTGGAGAGCTGCAGTGAAAGAGAAGAGACATTGAAAGAAATGAGCAGTTTGGTGAGATACATGAGTGACGTCAGGCGAACTTCGCAGAATCCGCCCCAGCTGAGCTCAAATTCCAGCGGAACCAGCTTTCAGCAATGCATGTTATGCGCACCTACAACTTCTACTCATTGATTAGAGGTCGCACGACATGGCATTTTCCCTCGAAATAGTAGTACTGTACTAATAGTTGTACTACTTAGTATGTACCTTTTTGTAAAATAATTTCTTACATGTATTAGAAACTACCCCTCTCCTTTCTGGATGCACCCGGGACATTGTCATCCGGCCCTCTTCTGGACAAACCCCCTCGGGAAGGACAGTATATTTTGTACATTTCGCTACTAGTACTTCTAATTCCACCGCTTATTTTTCTAATCCGTTAAATTAGATGACCAACTGATGGAAGCTGCGATAGATTAGACCAACAAGTGGTGAATTGTGCAAAAGATATGTCCGTGTTTTATGCAAAAGAGTGATATGGGGATCTGGTGGAATCTTGAATTTCCTCTTCAGTGGTAGGCATGCTTCACTTATAGCTGGAGTACATTGCGGACCTGGTGCATTTCGTCGGTACCGATCAGCTATTTTTGCTTATCCGGGAAGAAAAGGTAGTACTAGCCTTTTCAGTGAGATGTCTTTTCAGTGCTACGGAGTTGTCTGTTGACTGCTTGCTTTGTCTGTCGGTGACTTTGCCAAGCTAACTTTGCCATGACTTTGGGTGACTGATATGTGGACCACAGTTGTAAGTGACTCAAAGTCACTGACTTTGGGGACTCCTGAATGCTTCGTATATTTCTGAAGGTTTCTGAATTATGTACTCCGTACAACTTTTGTAATATTGGTCAAACTAGTTTTGAGCAGGGTTTGTGTAGGGTGGTTTTTTTTGGTTGGTTCAAATGGTGTTGTGTGGTCCAAATGTGATGTATCATCACACCACCTTGTGCCCCCATCCCCCCACCCCACCCCTAGGTTTTGGTAATGCCATTCTGATACATGCTTCTTAGAAGGAGTACATTTTTTCCGTTAGGGCATGACAATTTTGAAAAATTCAAAAAAAAAATGGGAAGACATAATGGTAACATCATTTTCCATGTGATGATGCACCCCTGTGCCAAATTTTGGTTCATTTTAAGAATGTAAGGTGACAAATTACTCGAGGAAGCTAGTTGGAGTAGACGGGCATGATCGGATTGGCATAGGGGATTTACTTTTTGAAGGATGTTATTTTTCATAGACAATATCTGACACAAAATATAAAATGTTAAGGTCTCATATTATTCTGAATGATTTTGAATTACTTATGACGTTTGGAAGTATTGGTATACATGAGTCCCACATGAAGTTAAATGGTCCAAAAAAAAGTTTCGTACACGTCTCCCAGAAAGTGGAAAGTCGAGTACATGCATGACTTCACGCGTCCACTACTGGATACAGAGAGTCAGAGGCTATAACATAATCGGCCTCATCATCTCTCGCGAGCTCGTCCTCTCCACTCCCCCAACTTGCCTCCCCCACACTGTGAAAACCCCCATCCACTCACCACACCTCTGAGGCATCGACTTTCCCGTTTCCAACCGCAGCAGCATGAAGATAGGTATTGCATACGAGGCGGAGCAATAGGTGACCGCCCACGCAGAGGATGCCTCTACGGTAGTGGTCGTCGCGGTGGGTGAGGCTTCACCGGGCACCCAGGCCGCTCGTCTCCTCTGCTTGTCGGATTCTTCGACCTCGGTCGAAATGGGCGTCCTGGCCGTCACGACGGGTGAGGCTTCACCGGGCACCCATGTCGCTCGTCTCCTCTGCTTGTCTGGTTCTTCGACCTCGGTCGAAACGGGCGTCCTGGCCGTCGAGCAGAAGGTGGATACCAACGTTGTTTATCCCGCCGAAGATGTGCACAACGTTGCAGGCCACCACGGCGAGGTCTTCCTAGGCCCGATGCTGGACGCGAACCTCGACCCCTTCGACGATTTCGGCCCAAACGTTCAGTTCCAGGAGGATGTTGAGGGTGATGACGAGGAGGTACTTCTCTTTTACCGAAACTGTCCCAACCCTCTTTGTGTCATATTGCTGTTCACATGGTTTGCACGAGCCTGGTTCTTGATTGATTTGATATCCTACCTTGTTCTTGTAGATGTAATTGATTCTACGATTCGTAAGATCATATTCTAGTTTAATTTTGACTAATCTGCCATGTAGTCATATAATCAATTTATGTGTTCATACTTAGTGGACTTGCAATTTTTGTGGCTTATGTTCATGGTTGTTCATAGGGTTTCTCATGATTTATTACGATTTCTTCTGCCATTTACTTGTTCTACACATTTAATTTTAGGGTTTCTAAGGTTTGATTATGTTAGTGGAGTATTTATTCGATTTGTCATAAAAAACCTGATTATGTAGTACTTAATAATTCATAGGAGTATTCTGATGACATGGACAACAACAAGGTGCGCAGGGACCGGAAAAGCCGCTATGTTCTCAAGCGGCTGAAGGGTGATGAAATTCGTTTCTGCATGCGCGGGGAGCTATTTTGCCCATTATGTGGCAAATTTCTCTAGAAGGACATCCACAGCCTGATCCAACATGCGATGGGTGTAGGCCTAAGTACATAGGGGGAAACACCGCCCTGCAACCAAGGCCAAGCACGCATCATATGGCCTCTTCCTCCGGAATTACGTCTTGCCTAGCTTGCTCCACGTCAACGCCCCTGCTGCTGGCCCTCATGCTCCTGGTCATGTTTAAAGTTCATATGTGTAATCTTAATCCCTTTGGAAGTTCAGCATTAAACTCTACTAGTATAACCGTGGTGGTCTTGTGATGTAGTACTCTTTTGATGCATTTGTGATGTAGTAGTTTTTTTAAAAAATGATATAGTACTATCTAAGAAAAGTACTCCCTCCGATTCACATTCATTTCACATCAAGAAATATGGATCAGAGCGAGGGAGTAAATTAAACATGGCATCTCGTGCATGAAGCTTGACATATCGATCGGGTTGGCTAGAATAGCAATACAATGCTGCTCATTAGGCAAATGCATGCCATGTACGATAGTATACATCCAGTAAAGAAGTCTATACTGACATAAAAAAAACTACTTTGGGGATGAGAGTCAATTGGGGCATCTACAATATAGAAAATCTTGCTCGTAGATGATTTTGGCTAAGAGGGTTTTACTCACATTACACGTGCCACTTTCCTTGTCTGCAAAACAAGTTCCAATAAAGGGAGAGGAAAGAAGAGGGTATTGTGGGCGAGATTGAACACCCTTTTTATGTGTTAAGCTGAGGCCTCGTTTAGATGAGGATTTCGACTTATGCCTAACAGCTCAACACACCCACAAATAATTTTGCTTGCGCGCACCACCGTTCATTAAAAATAACAATATTAGCTCGCAAGATTAAGAACGAAGTGAATTTAAGTAACTTGGTAAGCTTTTCAAGCAATATATTCAGAGAAAGAGCACGCATGTTCGGCTCAAAATAATCATAAGAGAAGAACAATAAATCTAAGGAACCACATGGATTCATACCTTGAGTCGACGCTGGCTCGTAGAAGGGCGGCCGCGCCTCGAGGATGTCGGGGACGTCTCCACCTCGGTCTCACATGTGACTGCTTATCGGCGGGTGGTGCGCCACGCCATGTAGAAGATCTATCAAGAGAGGAGAGCCCGATGACGCTACCGACGCCTCAACCTTGATAGCACCGACCTGTTGCTCCGCACCGAGATGCGCCACGTGCAAGATTTAGCGGATGCACCAATTTTAGAGATATGTCATGATCATTGTAACAAATTTCAACGTGATGATGATTTGATCTTGTACTCGGCCTTGAACATAAGAACTAGTACAATCTCACATTTTTTTATCATTATCCTTTGCGAGATTTAGCGGATGCGCCAAATTCAGAGAAATATCATGATCATGGTAACACAATTTTGAATGTAATGATGATTTGATGTTGCACTCGACCTTGAACATAAGTACTAGTACGGTCTCACAAATTTGTATCATTATACTTTGCAAGTTTTAGTGGATGCGCCCATTTTTAGAGGTAGATCATGATCATGGTAAGTTGGTAACAAATTTTCAACGTGATGATGATTTGATTTTGCACTCGGCCTTGAACAAAGGTACTAGTACGGTCTCACAATTTTTTATCATTATACTTGGACGTTGGCCAAATTCAAAATCTCATAGCGGCAAAACTTCCCGCCCACAAAATACAAAAATTTCACACGCTTCCAAATTCCCATTCTACCCCTGTGGAGATGGCAGCAAAGTCGGTTGCTGGGGGGGGGTCTGCCTGTCATTTTTTGAATCACCACCTCCCTAGCCCGGAAACCCTCCCAAAAAAAATTCATTTCCCTCAGACCACCCACCGGAACTTCCCAAGTCCCTCTCTCCCACCTCCACGACCACCGCACCGGAACATCCCCGCCGGACTTCCCTGGCCTACCGAGCCCTCGCGATCCTCTTCATTCGGCTGCCGGGCCACTTCATCGACGCCGTCATCAACCGGACCGGATCATCCCCGCCGTACCTCGAAACCATATGCTCATCCAGCAGTCTACCGCAGTCGCTTCAGCTGCGGTATCGTCCACCCCACCGGAGCCGCTTCGCCGGATCCGTCGTCCACCGCATCGTATCTTGCTCACCAACACCGATGTGCATGAACCGGATCTGCTTCACCGGCGCCGTGCATGATCTAAACTCTTCTACTGTCGCTTTTCTATTGCTTGCCTGCAAGTTCTTGTTTAATCTTGGGGGAACCTGTTTGTGCTAACGACGCGCCGTTACGTTTTTGCGGATGAGATGAGTAACCATGAAGTGTAATGGCCGTCTCTCCAACCCCAAGTAGCACATGTAGCGTACTTCATCACCGGATCTATCAACCCCGGGAAGATCTGCTGTGACTCCCACGAGTGCTTCTCCTAATGTAAGTCCCTTGTTTTAGCGCCATGTTACGGGTTCGGATGCTTGTTTGTCCGAAGCTCTTTTAGTTCATTCCTAGCTATGACCGTAACACGTTGCTATTTTCTACTTCATTGCTAACTTTAAGCGATTGAACATTTTGGTTTGCATTCCCTGCTCTGTAGATGTAGCCATCATAACTTCTATCTTGCTCAGTCGTTGTTACAAAAATTATACTCCCTCCGATTCATATTAATTGACTTCAATATGGATGTATCTAGAACTAAAATGTGTCCAGATACATTCATATTAGAGTCAATTAATATGAACCGGAGGGAGTAGGTATTATAGTAACATCCTGCTATTATTTAGTTCATGGCCAATTTTAAGTAATTGCATATGTTGGTTCGCATTCCCTGCTCTATAGCTTTTGGCATCGTAACTTCTATATTTGGTTTACATTCCCTGCTCTGTAGATCTAGCCATCATAACTTTATCTTGCTCAGTCGTTGTTACAAAAATTATGGCCTGCTACTATGTTGTTTGTGCCAATTTTTTACTCCATGAACATGTTGGCTTGCATTCCCTGTACTACAGGTGATGCCATTGTTTTGTATCTAGTTCATTGTAAGCTAACAAAGTAAGGACTTAGTTTGGCATGCTATCACTCGCTATCTAGCCTCGTAGTACAAATAAACTTGTCATACTACTAGATAATAATTTTGCGTGCCATCTTGTTCTTCAAAAGCTGCATTATTGACTTGTTTCTCTGACTTGGCATGAGGCTCACATATGGAAAGCTGAACATATTGGTTTGCATTCCCTCTTATACAAGTTCACAGGTGATCCCACTATATTCTATATCTGGTCCATCCTAAGCTCCAGCATTAACTATCCTCTATGTGTTGCTCATTACAAGTTTATATCCCGAAACATCTTGATTTGCATCCCCTTCACTATAAGTTCAGGAGTATTATTTAGTTCACGGCCAAAATGAAGTAATTGCACTTGGCACATGTTGGTTCACATTCCCTCCTCTTTAGCTTTTGCCATCGTAACTTCTATTTTTGGTTTACATTCCCTGCTCTGTAGATGTAGGCATCATAACTTCATCTTGCTCAGTCGTTGTTACAAAATTTATAGCCTGCTACTATGTTGTTCATGCCAATTTTGTACTCCCTGAACATGTTGGTTTGCATGGGACTCGACAAGTAGTAAGTCCGTTGTTTCATTCTAACATGCTCTGTTATATTGGCTGTTGGTATGCGGCATGCACTCTTTGTTTGCTTATTGTGCGCATTACAATGATCTTGTTATAACGACGAAATGATGAGTTCCAAATTCTTTGGCAAACAATATTGTAGTGTTTTTGCCTTTCCATTGTTGCTGTCTTAACTTGTAATGTCTTTGTTTCAGATATAGGTGTTGCATGGACAACTTAAAAGATTGCCGGATCCCTTCATTGTATTGCTAAGTTTAATTACCATTCAATTTCTCTGGGTTCTGTAATATTTTTTCAATGCCTTGCAGCTGATGTAATATTTAGTTAGTTTTTATAGTTCTTTCGCGCATTTTTTCTTTGGTGCTTGTGGTAAGTGAGGCTATCCGACAGAAATCAATGCTGCGTAAATATTCTCAGTATCTAAATCACGAATTCCCATCCCTTAAACGGCCCAATTAAGCGAAATCACATATGTGCCGGCCCGCAAAATCCTAAAGCGCCTATTACGCCGGCATATAAACAACAACTAAACGGGCTGGCCCACTTACTTATTGGGCCAGCCCACTTGATTTACTGTGGACATTGGGCCGGCCCACTTGCTTTAAGGTGGACCCCACCCACTACTGGGCCGGCCCACTAACTAGTTGGGCCAGCCCAATTGCTTTTGTGGTGGACCCCACATACTAAATGGGCCGGCCCTTTAAGACGAAAGTGGGACCCACCTGTGTTTTTGGCCCGGCCCACTACCGTGTTGGGCCGGCCCACTTGCTATATAGTGGACCCCACATACTAAATGGGCCGGCCCTTTAACAGGAAAGTGGGACCCACCTGTGTTTTTGGCCGGCCCACTAGCATGTTGGGCCGGCCCACTTGCTATATGGTGGACCCCACATACTAAATGGGCCGGCCCTTTAACAGGAAAGTGGGACCCACCGGTGTTTTGGCCCGGCCCACTATCTTGTTGGGCCGGCCCACTTGCTATATGGTGGACCCCACATACTAAATGGGCCAGCCCTTTAACTGGAAAGTGGGACCCACCTTTGTTTTTGGCCCGACCCACTATCTTGTTGGGCCGGCCCACTTGCTATATGGTGGACCCCACATACTAAATGGGTCGGCCCTTTAACGAGAAAGTGGGACCCACCGGTGCTTTTGGCCGGCCCATCGGCTTGTTGGGCCAGCCCATTGATCTAATGTGGACCCCACGTACTAAATGGGCCGGCCCGATAGCAGGAAAGTGGGACCCACATGCTAATTGGGCCGGCCCACTAACTTCTTGGGCCGGCCCAGTTGCTTTAATGTGGACCCCACTTTGTAAATGGGCTGGCCCGATAACAGGAAAGTGGGTCCCACATGTCTTGTGGGCCGGCCCTTTGCTCGTTGACCGGTCAAACGAGTGCATTCGGCCCGGCCCACATGCTTAGAGGGCCGGCCCATTAAAGTTTTGACCAGTCAACCTTAGAGGTTAGGCCCGGCCCACGTAACTAATGGACCAGCCCGACTATATAGTTGACCGGTCAAACTAAGTCAGCTGGCCCGGCCCGCAAACTTAATGGGCCGGCCCGCTTAAGACGTGGCAGCCCTCGTGTGGGCCTACCATCTACCACGGGGTTTCAGCCGGTTAACGCCGTTAGCCGCCGGTTAACGGCGTCCGCCACGTGTCGGCTTGCATGACGTCGGCGATCAACGGGCTCCCGGAAACACTTGGGCAACGGTCCGATTTTCCGTGGCGGAAGGGCGCCCAAGCGCGACGGACCGAAAAAATCGTCGTAGGACTTTGCCTGACGCAGTTTCCACAACAGAACCCATATCGTCGGGTTAGGCCCATAGGCGACGAAAAATACCCCTTAGCGGACGATTTTGAGACGTTGTCTATCAGAACTTTTCTTGTAGTGTACTGCTATAAAACTGTTACTACTGATAAACTCTTGCGAGCAAGTTTGTTTCCAGGTGCAGCTGAATTGAAAACTCCGCTGTTAAGGCTTTCAAGTATTCTTTGTCTCCCCTTGTGTCGAATCAATAAATTGGGTTTTACTACCCGCGAAGACTGCTGCGATCCCCTATACTTGTGGGTTATCAAGATGCCGCCGCCGCCAATCCCATCTCGGGGGATTCAGGAGATCGCCTCTGGCACCCTGCCGGAGAGGGGAATCATCTCCCGGAGGACTCTTCATCACCATGATCGCCTCCGGATTGATGTGTGAGTAGTTCACCCCTGGACTATGGGTCCATAGCAGTAGCTAGATGGTTGTCTTCTCCTCATTGTGCTATCATGTTAGATCTTGTGAGCTACCTATCATGATCAAGATCGTCTATTTGTAATGCTACATGTTGTGTTTGTTGGGATCCGATGAATATGGAATACTATGTCAAGTTGATTATCAATCTATCATATATGTGTTGTTTATGTTCTTGCATGCTCTCCGTTGCTAGTAGAGGCTCTGGCCAAGTTGATACTTGTAACTCCAAGAGGGAGTATTTATGCTCGATAGTGGGTTCATGCCTCCATTGAATGCGGGACGATGATGAGAAAGTTCTAAGGTTGTCGATGTCCTGTTGCCACTAGGGATAAAACATCAATGCTTTGTCTAAGGATATTTGTGTTGATTACATTACGCACCATACTTAATGCAATTGTCTGTTGTTTGCAACTTAATACTGGAAGGGGTGCGGATGCTAACCCGAAGGTGGACTTTTTAGGCATAGATGCATGCTGGATAGCAGTCTATGTACTTTGTCCTAATGCCCTGATTAAATCTCATAGTAGTCATCGTGATATGTATGTGCATTGTTATGCACTCTCTATTTGTCAATTGCCCAACTGTAATTTGTTCACCCAACATGCTATTTCTCTTATCGGAGAGACACCACTTGTGAACTGTGGACCCCGGTCCATTCTTTACATATGAAATACAATCTACTGCAAACTCTGTTCTTTACTGTTCTTTGCAAACAAACATCATCTTCCACACTATACATTTAATCCTTTGTTTACAGCAAGCCGATGAGATTGACAACCTCACTGTTACGTTGGGGCAAAGTACTTTGATTGTGTTGTGCAGGTTCCACGTTGTCGCCGGAATCCCTGGTGTTGCGCCGCACTACACTCCGTCACCAACGACCTTCACGTGATCCTTGACTCCTACTGGTTCGATAAACCTTGTTTTCTTACTGAGGGAAACTTGCTGCTGTACGCATCACACCTTCCCCTTGGGGTTCCCAACGGGCGTGTGCTTTACGCGTATCAAGCTAAATTTCTGGCGCCGTTGCCGGGGAGATCAAGACACGCTGCAAGGGGAGTCTCCCACATCCAATCTCTTTACTTTTTTTTTGTCTTGCTTTACTTTACTTTATTTACTGCTTTGTTAGCTTTCTTTATATCAAAAACACAAAAAAATTAGTTACTTGCATTTACTTTATTTACTATCTTGTTTGCGTTCTCTATATTAAAAACACAATAAAATTAGTTACTTGCATTTACTTTATTTAGTTTGTTTTATTTACTACTGCTAAAAATGAGTAATCCTGAAGTTGAAGTCCGTTCGTTTAAGCAACAAGGAGGAGAAAGTTTTAAAGATTCTTGGTATAGAATTAGTGATGCTCATCATAGGTGCACTAAGAAACACTCCACTATTATCCTACTTAGGAACTTTTATGTTGGTATCTCTAGCTGGAATAGGTATGTTCTTGATACTCTTGCAGGGGGTAATTTCCTAGGCACTCCTGCTTTAGAAGCTAGTTGCATTATTGAGAGTCTAGTTGGAATACCACCTATTAATGAAGCTAAAATGAAATTTCTCTTGAAGATGTCATGAAAAAGTTGGAGACCATAGAGCAAAATCTTCCAAGTATTAAGACTAAATTGGGAATATTACTTAATAGCACTGATAAACTTGATAAATCTCTAGGTGGAATTAATGAGAGAATTGCCGTCTTAGAAACTTGTGCTACTCATGATAATCAAAACCATAGGATTAGTGAACTTGAAGAAGCTATGGGAACCTTGGGTTCAACTTTTTCTTCTCTTAAGTTTAAGGAGAAAGCTTATGTGGGTAAGGAGCAAAAGTTCATGTATGTCTCTAAGGTGCCTAAGCCAAAAAACTATTATAGGCCTAAAATTGACAAAGCCCATAGTACCACTATGGATGATGGAGCATCTAATATACCTATTGTGACAAATTGTGAAAGTTATGATGTTAATGCTTCATCTCTCGATAATACTTGATTCACACTTTCTGCGCCTAGCTGAAAGGCGTTAAAGAAAAACGCTTATGGGAGACAACCCATTATTTTACTTATGCACTTTTGTTTTATATTTGAGTCTTGGAAGTTGTTACTACTGTAGCAACCTCTCCTTATCTTTATTTTATTGCATTGTTGTGCCAAGTAGAGTCTTTGATAGTAGGGTTGATACTAGATTTGGATTACTGCGCAGAAACAGATTTCTTACTGTCACGAAATTGAGCAGCCCCGTCAGTAGGTAACCCAAAAAAATCTGCCAATTTACATGCGTGATCCTCAGATATGTACGCAACTTTCATTAAATTTGAGAATTTTCATCTGAGCAAGTTAAGTGCCCCATAAAAATTTGTCTTTACGGATTGTTCTGTTTTGACAGATTCTGCCTTTTATTTCGCATTGCCTGTTTTGCTATGTTTGATGGATTTCTTTGTTCCATTAAATTTCAGTAGCTTTGTGCAATGTCCAGAAGTGTTAAGAATGATTATGTCACCTCTGAATATGTGAATTTTTGATTATACACTAACCCTCTAATGAGTTTGTTTTGAGTTTGGTGTGGAGGAAGTTTTCAATGGTTAAGAGAGGAGGATGAGCTTCGGGATGCCCCCGTGGTTCATCCTTGCATATTTTAAGAAGACTCAAGCATCTAAGCTTCGTGATGCCCAAGGCATCCCTTCTTCATCGACAACTTATCAGGTCACCTCTAGTGAACTATATTTTTATTCCGTCACATCTTATGTGCTTTACTTGGAGCGTCTGTTTGTTTTTGTTTTTGTTTTTGTTTGAATAAAATCGGATCGTAGCATTCCTTGTGTGGGAGAGAGACACGCTCCGTTGTTGCATATGAACACATGTGTTCTTAGCTTTACTTTTAATGTTCATGGCGAAGGTTGAAACTGCTTCGTTCATTGTTATATGGTTGGAAACAGAAAATGCTTCATGTGGTAATTGGTATAATGTCTTGAATAATTTGATACTTGGCAATTGTTGTACTCATATAGATCATTTTTAAGCTCTTGCATCATGTACTTTGCACCTATTAATGAAGAACTACATAGAGCTTGTTAAAATTTGGTTTGCATGATTGGTCTCTCTAGAGTCTAGATATTTTCTGGTGAGGTGTTTGAACAACAAGGAAGACAGTGTAGAGTCTCATAATGCTTGCAATATGTTCTTATGTAAGTTTTGTCTGTACCGGTTTATACTTGAGTTTGCTTCAAACAACCTTGCTAGCCTAAGCCTTGTATTGAGAGGAATTCTTCTCGTGCATCCAAATCCTTGAGCCAAAAACTATGCCATATGTGTCCACCATACCTACCTACTACATGGTATTTCTCTGCCATTCCAAAGTAAATTACTTGAGTTCTACCTTTAAAACTTCATTCTTTGTCTTTGCAATATATAGCTCATGGGAAAATAGCCTTAAAAACTATTGTGGTAAAGAATATGTAGCTTATGTGTCTTATTTCTTATAAGTTGCTTGTTGAGCGGTAACCATGTTTCTCGGGACGCCACCATCTATTACACCTTTGTTGCATATCATGTGAGTTGCTATGCATGTTCGTATTGTCTAAAGTAAGGGTGATTTATCATGATCAAATGGTTTGAGTATGCATATTGTTAGAGAAGAACATTGGGCCGCTAACTAAAACCATGAATCATGGTGGAAGTTTCAATTTGGACATCAATCCTCAATCTCTTATGAGAATATTATCTGTTGTTGAATGCTTATGCATTAAAGAGGAGTCCATTACATGTTGTCTATGTTGTCCCGGTATGGATGTCTAAATTGATAATAATCAAAAGCGAGAAGTCCAATGCGAACTTTCTCCTTAGACCTTTGTACAGGCGGCATAGATGTACCCCTTTGTGACACTTGGTTGAAACATATGTTATGCAATGATAATCCATGTAAATCCAAGCTAATTAGGACAAGGTGCGAGCACTATTGGTAATCTATGCATGAGGCTTGCAACTTATAAGATGTCTTATTCATAACACATATGATTTATTACTACCGTTGATAAAATTGTTTCTATGTTTTCAAAATGAAAAGCTCTAGCACAAAAATAGTAATCCATGCTTCCCTCTGCGAAGGGCCATTCTTTTACTTTATTGTTGAGTCAGTTTACCTATTCTTTCTATGTTAGAAGCAAACACTTGTGTCAACTGTGTGCATTGATTCCTACATACTTTCTTATTCGCATTCATCATATTACTTTGTGTTGACAATTATCCATGAGACATGTCCATGAGATAAACATGTTGAAGTTGAAAGCAACTGCTGAAACTTATATCTTCCTTTGTGTTGTTTCAAAGCTTTATACTAAGAATTTATTGCTTTATGAGTTAACTCTTATGCAAGTCTTATTGATGCTTGTCTTGGAAGTACTATTCATGAAAAGTCTTTGCTATATGATTCAGTTTTTTAATCATTATCTTTACCATTGCTTCGAATCACTGCATTCATCTCATATGCTTTACAATAGTATTGATCAAGATTATGATAGCATGTCACTTCAGAAATTATCCTTGTTATCGTTTACCTACTCGAGGGCGAGTAGGAACTAAGCTTGGGGATGCTTGATACGTCTCAAACGTATCTATAATTTCTTATGTTCCATGCTACTTTTATGATGATACTCACATGTTTTATACACACTTTATGTCATTATTATGCATTTTCCGGCACTAACCTATTGACGAGATGCCGAAGAGCCGATTCTTGTTTTCTGCTGTTTTTGGTTTCAGAAATACTACAAAGGAAATATTCTCGGAATTGGACGAAATCAACGCCCAGGGTCTTATTTTTCCACGGAGCTTCCAGAAGACCGAAAGGGTTACGAAGTGGGGCGACGAGGCGCCGCCACCATAGGGCCGCGCGACCAGAGGGGGCGCCCCCGCCGCCCTATGGTGTGGGCTGATACGTCTCAAACGTATCTATAATTTCTTATGTTCCATGCTACTTTTATGATGATACTCACATGTTTTATACACATTATATGTCATTATTATGCATTTTCCGGCACTAACCTATTGACAAGATGCCGAAGAGCCAGTTGTTGTTTTCTGCTGTTTTTGGTTTCAGAAATCCTAGTAAGGAAATATTCTCGGAATCGGACGAAATCAACGCCCAGCATCTTAGAATTCCACGAAGCTTCCAGAACACCCGAGAGCCACCAGAGGAAGGCCACAGGGCCACCAGACAACAGGGCGGCGCGGCCCAAGGGGGGGGCGCCCCCTATTGTGTGGCGCCCCCGTCATCCTTCCGACTCCGCCTCTTCGCCTATTTAAAGGTCCCTGACCTAAAACATCGATACGGAAAAGCCACGGTACGAGAAACCTTCCAGAGCCGCCGCCATCGCGAAGCCAAGATCTGGGGGACAGGAGTCTCTGTTCCGGCACGCCGCCGGGACGGGGAAGTGCCCCCGCTGCTGTCTCCCATGAGGAGGGAGTAGTTCTCCATCGAGCCTAAGGGCTGTACCGGTAGCTATGTGGTTAATCTCTCTCCTATGTACTTCAATACAATGATCTCATGAGCTGCCTTACATGATTGAGATTCATATGAGCTTTGTATCACTATTCATCTATGTGTTACTCTAGTGATGTTATTAAAGTAGTCTATTCCTCCTCCATGGTGTAATGGTGACAGTGTGTGTGATGGCGTGTAACTCACACGTTCGTTGGGAACCCCAAGAGGAAGGTATGATGCGCACAGCAGCAAGTTTTCCCTCAGAAAGAAACCAAGGTTTATCGAACCAGGAGGAGCCAAGAAGCACGTTGAAGGTTGATGGCGGCGGTATGTAGTGCGGCGCAACACCAGAGATTCCGGCGCCAACGTGGAACCTGCACAACACAACCAAAGTACTTTGCCCCAACGAAACAGTGAGGTTGTCAATCTCACCGGCTTGCTGTAACAAAGGATTAACCGTATTGTGTGGAAGATGATTGTTTGCAGAGAAAACGAGTAAAGAACAAGTATTGCAGCAGATTTGTATTTCGAGTATAAAAGAATGGACCGGGGTCCACAGTTCACTAGAGGTGTCTCTCCCATAAGATAAAAGCATGTTGGGTGAACAAATTACAGTCGGGCAATTGACAAATAGAGAGGGCATAACAATGCACATACATGTCATGATAAGTACAGTGAGATTTAATTGGGCATTACGACAAAGTACATAGACCGCCATCCAACTGCATCTATGCCTAAAAAGTCCACCTTCAGGTTATCATCCGAACCCCTTCCAGTATTAAGTTGTAAAACAACAGACAATTGCATTAAGTATGGTCCATAATGTAATCAACAACTACATCCTTAGACATAGCATCAATGTTTTATCCCTAGTGGCAACAGCACAACACAACCTTAGAACTTTCTGTCACTGTCCCAGGTATCAATGGAGGCATGAACCCACTATTGAGCATAAATACTCCCTCTTGGAGTTAAGAGCAAAAACTTGGCCAGAGCCTCTACTAATAACGGAGAGCATGCAAGATCATAAACAACACATAGGTAATAACTTGATAATTAACATAACATGGTATTCTCTATCCATCGGATCCCGACAAACACAACACATAGCATTACAGATAGATGATCTTGATCATGTTAGGCAGCTCACTAGATCCAACAATGAAGTACAATGAGGAGAAGACAACCATCTAGCTACTGCTATGGACCCATAGTCCAGGGGTGAACTACTCACTCATCACTCCGGAGGCGACCATGGCGGTGAAGAGTCCTCCGGGAGATGAATCCCCTCTCCGGCAGGGTGCCGGAGGAGATCTCCGGAATCCCCCGAGATGGGATTGGCGGCGGCGGCGTCTCTGGAAGGTTTTCCGTATCGTGGTTCTTCGTATCGGGGGTTTCGCGACGGAGGCTATAAGTAGGCGGAAGGGCAGAGTCGGAGGGCTGACGAGGGGCCCACACCATAGGGCGGCGCGGGCCCCCCTCTGGCCGCGCGGCCCTATGGTGGCGGCGCCTCGTCGCCCCACTTCGTATCCCTTTCGGTCTTCCGGAAGCTTCGTGGCAAAATAGGACCCCGGGCGTTGATTTCGTCCAATTCCGAGAATATTTCGTTACTAGGATTTTTGAAACCAAAAACAGCAGAAAACAACGAATCGGCTCTTCGGCATCTTGTTAATAGGTTAGTTCCAGAAAATGCACGAATATGACATAAAGTGTGCATAAAACATGTAGATATCATCAATAATATGGCGTGGAACATAAGAAATTATCGATACGTCGGAGACGTATCAGCATCCCCAAGCTTAGTTACGCTCGTCCCGAGCGAGTAAAACGATAACAAAGATAATTTCTGAAGTGACATGCCATCATAACCTTGATCATACTATTTGTAAACATATGTAATGAATGCAGCGATCAAAACAATGGTAATGACATGAGTAAACAAGTGAATCATAAAGCAAAGACTTTTAATGAATAGTACTTCAAGACAAGCATCAATAAGTCTTGCATAAGAGTTAACTCATAAAGCAATAAATCAAAGTAAAGGTATTGAAGCAACACAAAGGAAGATTAAGTTTCAGCGGTTGCTTTCAACTTGTAACATGTATATCTCATGGATAATTGTCAACATAGAGTAATATAACAAGTGCAATATGCAAGTATGTAGGAATCAATGCACAGTTCACACAAGTGTTTGCTTCTTGAGGTGGAGAGAGATAGGTGAACTGACTCAACATAAAAGTAAAAAAGAATGGTCCTTCAAAGAGGAAAGCATCGATTGCTATATTTGTGCTAGAGCTTATATTTTGAAAACATGAAACAATTTTGTCAACGGTAGTAATAAAGCATATGAGTTATGTAAATTATATCTTACAAGTTGCAAGTCTCATGCATAGTATACTAATAGTGCCCGCACCTTGTCCTAATTAGCTTGGACTACCGGATCATTGCAATACACATGTTTTAACCAAGTGTCACAATGGGGTACCTCCATGCCGCCTGTACAAAGGTCTAAGGAGAAAGCTCGCATTTTGGATTTCTCGCTTTTGATTATTCTCAACTTAGACATCCATACCGGGACAACATGGACAACGAGATAATGGACTCCTCTTTAATGCATAAGCATGTGGCAACAATTATTATTCTCATATGAGATTGAGGATATATGTCCAAAACTGAAACTTCCACCATGAATCATGGCTTTAGTTAGCGGCCCAATGTTCTTCTCTAACAATATGCATGCTCCAACCATAAAGGTGGTAGATCTCTCTTACTTCGGACAAGACGGACATGCATAGCAACTCACATGATATTCAACAAAGAATAGTTGATGGCGTCCCCGAAACATGGTTATCGCACAACAAGCAACTTAATAAGAGATAAAGTGCATAAGTACATATTCAATACCACAATAGTTTTTAAGCTATTTGTCCCATGAGCTATATATTGTAAAGGTGAATGATGGAATTTTAAAGGTAGCACTCAAGCAATTTACTTTGGAATGGCGGATAAATAACATGTAGTAGGTAGGTATGGTGGACACAAATGGCATAGTGGTTGGCTCAAGGATTTTGGATGCATGAGAAGTATTCCCTCTCGATACAAGGTTTAGGCTAGCAAGGTTATTTGAAACAAACACAAGGATGAACGGTGCAGCAAAACTCACATAAAAGACATATTGTAAACATTATAAGACTCTACACCGTCTTCCTTGTTGTTCAAAACTCAATACTAGATATTATCTAGACTCTAGAGAAACCAAATATGCAAACCAGATTAGCAAGCTCTAAGCGTTTCTTCATTAATGGGTGCAAAGTATATGATGCAAGAGCTTAAACATGAGCACAACAATTGCCAAGTATCAAATTATCCAAGACATTTTAGAGTTACTACATGTAGTATTTTCCAATTCCAACCATATAACAATTTAACGAAGAAGAAACTTCGCTATGAATACTATGAGTAGAGCCTAAGGACATACTTGTCCATATGCTACAGAGGAGCGTGTCTCTCTCCCACAAAGTGAATGCTAGGATCCATTTTATTCAATCAAAACAAAAACAAAAACAAACCGACGCTCCAAGCAAAGTGCATAAGATGTGACGGAATAAAAATATAGTTTCAGGGGAGGAACCTGATAATGTTGCCGATGAAGAAGGGGATGCCTTGGGCATCCCCAAGCTTAGACGCTTGAGTCTTCTTAGAATATGCAGGGGTGAACCACCGGGGCATCCCCAATCTTAGAGCTTTCATTCTCCTTGATCATATTGTATCATCCTCCTCTCTTGATCCTTGAAAACTTCCTCCACACCAAACTCGAAACAACTCATTAGAGGGTTAGTGCACAATAAAAATTAACATGTTCAGAGGTGACACAATCATTCTTAACACTTCTGGACATTGCATAAAGCTACTGGACATTAATGGATCAAAGAAATTCATCCAACATAGCAAAAGAGGCAATGCGAAATAAAAGGCAGAATCTATCAAAACAGAACAATCCGTAAAGATGGATTTTATTAGGGCACCAGACTTGCTCAAATGAAAATTCCCAAATCGAATGAAAGTTGCGTACATATCTGAGGATCACTCACGTAAATTGGCTTAATTTTCTGAGTTACCTACAGAGAATTAGACCCAGATTCGTGATAGCAAAGAAATCTGTTTCTACGCGAGTAATCCAAATATAGTATTTACTTTACTATCAAAGACTTTACTTGGCACAACAAAACATGAAACTAAGATAAGGAGAGGTTGCTACAGTAGTAAACAACTTCCAAGACTCAAATATAAAACAAAAATACTGTAGTAAAAACATGGGTTGTCTCCCATAAGCGCTTTTCTTTAACGCCTTTCAGCTAGGCGCAGAAAGTGTATCTCAAGTGTTATCAAAGGGTGGTGCATCTACAGCGGGGTTTGGAGTTTTCTCAACCATGCATAGTATATTGGATACATAAGTTTCAGCGTCTCCCTTCTCATTAGTCTTGGGCTTGCTACTCTCATCGAACAAATTTTCAGGAACAAGCCAAGCATAGTTATTTTCTAGTGCATCATTCATAGCTAGGAGTTTACATGGTATTGGTGCTTTGATCTCCCCACCATCATTAGTATTATTAGTGTATCTTATTCTATCCATGTCCATTTTTTCAAGAAGACCAACAAAATTAGTATGAGAACCAAGCATATTAAATTTAGCAAAGACCTTTCTAGCCTCTCTTGCTAGACCACCAAATTCTCTAAGAAGGGTTTCTAAAACAAAATCTTTCTTTTCCCCCTCTTCCATATCACCGAGTGTAAGAAACATGTGTTGGATTATAGGATTGAGATTAACAAATTTAGTTTCCAACATGCGAACTAAAGCAACAGCAGCAATTTCATAAGTAGGAGCAAGTTCTACCAAGTGTCTATCTTCAAAGTCTTCAACGGTACTAACATGACTGAAAAATTCTTCTATATTGTTTCTCCCAATTATAGACCCGCGTCCTACCGGTATGTTTTTTGTGGTAAAATTAAAAGGAAACATGATGAATCAAGTAAAGTAAATGCAAGTAACTAATTTTTTTGTGTTTTTGATATAGCAAACAAGACAGTAAATAAAGTAAAACTAGCAACTAATTTTTTTTGTGTTTTGATATAATGCAGCAAACAAAGTAGTAAGTAAAATAAAGCAAGACAAAAACAAAGTAAAGAGGTTGGGAAGTGGAGACTCCCCTTGCAGCGTGTCTTGATCTCCCCGGCAACGGCGCCAGAAAAAGAGCTTGATGGCGTGTAACTCACACGTTCGTTGGGAACCCCAAGAGGAAGGTATGATGCGCACAACAGCAAGTTTTCCCTCGGAAAGAAACCAAGGTTTATCGAAACAGGAGGAGCCAAGAAGCACGTTGAAGGTTGATGGCGGCGGGATGTAGTGCGGCGCAACACCAGAGATTCCGGCGCCAACGTGGAACCTGCACAACACAACCAAAGTACTTTGCCCCAACGAAACAGTGAGGTTGTCAATCTCACCGGCTAGCTGTAACAAAGGATTAACCGTATTGTGTGGAAGATGATTGTTTGCAGAGAAAACAGTAAAGAACAAGTATTGCAGCAGATTTGTATTTCAGTATAAAAGAATGGACCGGGGTCCACAGTTCACTAGAGGTGTCTCTCCCATAAGATAAAAGCATGTTGGGTGAACAAATTACAGTCGGGCAATTGACAAATAGAGAGGGCATAACAATGCACATACATGTCATGATAAGTACGAGTGAGATTTAATTGGGCATTACGACAAAGTACATAGACCGCCATCCAACCGCATCTATGCCTAAAAAGTCCACCTTCAGGTTATCATCCGAACCCCTTCCAGTATTAAGTTGTAAAACAACGGACAATTGCATTAAGTATGGTGCGTAATGTAATCAACAACTACATCCTTAGACATAGCATCAATGTTTTATCCCTAGTGGCAACAAGCACAACACAACCTTAGAACTTTCCGTCACCGTCCCGGTATCAATGGAGGCATGAACCCACTATCGAGCATAAATACTCCCTCTTGGAGTTAAGAGCAAAAACTTGGCCAGAGCCTCTACTAATAACGGAGAGCATGCAAGATCATAAACAACACATAGGTAATAACTTGATAATTAACATAACATGGTATTCTCTATCCATCGGATCCCGACAAACACAACATATAGCATTACAGATAGATGATCTTGATCATGTTAGGCAACTCACAAGATCCAACAATGAAGTAGAATGAGGAGAAGACAACCATCTAGCTACTGCTATGGACCCATAGTCCAGGGGTGAACTACTCACTCATCACTCCGGAGGCGACCATGGCGGTGAAGAGTCCTCCGGGAGATGAATCCCCTCTCCGGCAGGGTGCCGGAGGACAGAATCCCCCGAGATGGGATTGGCGGCGGCGTCGTCTCTGGAAGGTTTTCCGTATCGTGGTTCTTCGTATCAGGGGTTTCGCGACGGAGGCTATAAGTAGGCGGAAGGGCAGAGTCGGAGGGCTGACGAGGGGCCCACACCATAGGGCGGCGCGGGCCCCCTCCGGCCGCGCGGCCCTATGGTGGCGGCGCCTCGTCGCCCCACTTCGTATCCCTTTCGGTCTTCCGGAAGCTTCGTGGCAAAATAGGACCCCGGGCGTTGATTTCGTCCAATTCCGAGAATATTTGTTTACTAGGATTTACGAAACCAAAAACAGCAGAAAACAAGCAATCGGCTCTTCGGCATCTTGTTAATAGGTTAGTTCCAGAAAATGCACGAATATGACATAAAGTGTGCATAAAACATGTAGATATCATCAATAATATGGCATGGAACATAAGAAATTATCGATACGTCGGAGACGTATCAGTGTGCATCATGTAGTACTTGGCGTAGGTTATGATTGTAATCTCTTGTAGATTATGAAGTTAATTATTGCTATGATAGTATTCATGTGATCTATTCCTCCTTCATAGTGTGATGGTGACAGTGTGCATGCTATGTTAGTACTTGGTGTAATTGCAATGATCTATCTTGCACTCTAAGGTTAATTAAATATGAACATCGAATGTTGTGGAGCTTGTTAACTCCGGCATTGAGGTGCTCTTGTAGCCCTACACAATTAGTGGTGTTCATCATCCAATAAGAGAGTGTAGAGTGGTTTTATTATGTGATCAATGTTGAGAGTGTCCACTAGTGAAAGTATGATCCCTAGGCCTTGTTTCCAAACATCGAATCTCCGTTTGTTTATCGTTACGTTGCATGTTTACTCGCTGCCATATTTTATCCAGATTGCTATTACCACTCATATACATCCATACTACTTGTATTTCACTATCTCTTCGCCGAACTAGTGCACCTATACATCCGACAAGTGTATTAGGTGTGTTGGGGACACAAGAGACTTCTTGTATCGTGATTGCGGGGTTGCTTGAGAGGGATATCTTTGACCTCTTCCTCCCTGAGTTCGATAAACCTTGGGTGATCCACTTAAGGGAAACTTGCTGCTGTTCTACAAACCTCTGCTCTTGGAGGCCCAACACTGTCTACAAGAATAGAAGCACCCGTAGACATCAAGCACTTCTCTGGCGCCGTTGCCGGGGAGGAAAGGTAAAAGGCACTCATACTCCGGTCCCAGGTAACTAAGTACTTTTCTGTTGCCGTTGTGTGTGTGCTCGAAGCTATTTCCTTTAGATCCTGCAATTGCATCTTTTTGTTTCTTGTTAAACACTAGTAAGGCATAATGAAAAACATTTGTGAGCTTTTTATACTATTTCCTGAGTCAAGACATGAATGGTTTAATGCAAAAATTAAAAAACCTATGGAATCTTATTTGCATGCTAGTAGCAATGATATTAGTATGAACGCTTTGAACACCATTGTTGCTAATGATATGGAAAATTCTAAGCTTGGGGAAGCTGGTTTTGATGAACATGATATTTTTAGTCCCCCAAGCATTGAGGAGAAAATTTACTTCGATGATACTTTGCCTCCTATTTATGATGATTATAATGATAGTGGTCTTTTGGTGCCGCCTACTATGGAGGATAAATTTAATTATGATGATACTATACCTCCTATATTTTATGATGAGAATAATAATGATAGCTACTTTGTTGAATTTTCTCCCACTACAACTAATAAAATTGACTATGCTTATGTGGAGAGTATTAATTTTATGCATGAGATTCATGATAAGAATGTTTCATTTGATAGTTATATTGTTGATTTTGCTCATGATGCTACTGGATATTATTATGAGAGAGGAAAATATGGTTGTAGAAATTTTCATGTTACTAAAACACCTCTCTATATGCTGAAATTTTTGAAGTTACACTTGTTTTATCTTTCTATGCTTGTTGCATTATGCCTACATGACTTGTTTATTTACAAGATTACTTTTCATAGGAAGTGGGTTAGGATTAAATTTGTTTTGAATTTGCTTCTTGATGCTCTCTTTAGCTTCAACTCTTGTTTCTTGTGAGTGCATCATTAAAACTGCTGAGCCCATCTTAATGGCTATAAAGAAAGCACTTCTTGGAAGATAACCCATGTCTTTATTTTACTATAGTATTTTTTTATATTTGTGTCTTGGAAGTTGTTACTACTGTAGCAACCTCTCCTTATCTTTATTTTATTGCATTGTTGTGCCAAGTAAAGTCTTTGATAGTAAAGATGATACTAGATTTGGATTACTGTGCAGAAACAAATTTCTTGCTGTCACGAATTTGGGTATGATTCTCTGTAGGTAACTCAGAAAAATCTGCCAATTTACGTGAGTGATCCCCAGATATGTACGCAACTTTCATTAAATTTGGGCATTTTCATCTGAGCAAGTCTGGTGCCTCTTTAAAATTCGTCTTTACGGACTGTTCTGTTTTGACAGATTCTGGCTTTTATTTCGCATTGCCTCTTTCGCTGTGTTGGATGGATTTCTTTGTTCCATTAACTTCCAGTAGCTTTGAGAAATGTCCATAAGTGTTAAGAATGATTGTGTCACCACTGGATATGTGAATTTTTGATTATGCACTAACCCTCTAATGAGTTTGTTTTGAGTTTGGTGTGGAGGAAGTTTTCAAGGGTCAAGAGAGGAGGATGATATACTATGATCAAGAAGAGTGAAAAGTCTAAGCTTGGGGATGCCCCCGTGGTTCATCCCTGCATATTTCAAGAAGACTCAAACATCTAAGCTTGGGGATGCCCAAGGCATCCCCTTCTTCATCGACAACTTATCAGGTTTCTTCTCTTGAAACTATATTTTTATTCGGTCACATCTTATGTACTTTACTTGGAGCGTCTGTGTGTTTTTATTTTCGTTTTGTTATTTTCATTCTCTGAATAAATTCATGCTTGTGTGGGAGAGAGACACACTCCGCTGGTTCATATGAACACATGTGTTCTTAGCTTTATTCTTAATTTTCATGGCGAAGGTTGAAACTGCTTCGTTAATTGTTATATGGTTGGAAACAGAAAATGCCGCATGTGGTAAATGGTATAATGTCTCGAATAATTTGATACTTGGCAATTGTTGTGCTCATATAGATCATGTTTAAGCTCTTGCATCATGTACTTTGCACCTATTAATGAAGAACTACATAGAGCTTGTTAAAATTTGGTTTGCATGATTGGTCTCTAGAGTCTAGATATTTTCCGGTTAAGGTGTTTGAACAACAAGGAGACGATGTAAAGTCTTATAATGCTTACAATATGTTCACATGTGAGTCTTGTTGCACCGTTTCATGCTTGAGTTTGCTTCAAACAACCTTGCTAGCCTAGCCTTGTATTGAGAGGAATTCTTCTCGTGCATCCAAATCCTTGAGCCAAATACTATGCCATTTGTGTCCACCATACCTACCTACTACATGGTATTTCTCTGCCATTCCAAAGTAAATTACTTCATGTGCTACCTTTAAACAAATCAAAACTTTATTACTCCTTATTTGTGTCAATGTTTTATAGCTCATGAGGAAGTATGTGGTGTTTTATCTTTCAATCTTGTTGGGCAGCTTTCACCAATGGACTAGTGGCTTCATCCGGTTATCCAATAATTTTGCAAAAAGAGCTGGCGCGGGGTTCCCAGCCCCCAATTAATCAACCTTCATTAATTATTCTCTTCACATGTTTTGCTCTGATTCATCAGTAAGCAACTTAATTTTGCAAATAGACACTTCTTCATGGTATGTGAATGTTGGAAGGCACCCGAGGATTCGGTTAGCCATGGCTTGTGTAAGCAAAAGGTTGGGAGGAGTGTCAACCATAAATAAAACTAAAATACATGTGTAAACAAAAGAGAAGAGGGATGATCTACCTTGCTGGTAGAGATAACGTCCTTCATGGGAGCCGCTCTTTGAAAGTCTGTTTGGCAAGGGGGTTAGAGTGCCCACTATCATTCGTTGACAACAACAAACACCTCTCAAAACTTTACTTTTATGCTCTCTATATGATTTCAAAACTTAAAAAGCTCTAGCACATGATTTAATCCCTGCTTCCCTCTGCGAAGGGCCAATCTTCTACTTTATTGTTGAGTCAGTTTACCCATTCTTTCTATCTTAGAAGCAAACACTTGTGTGAACTGTGTGCATTGATTCTTACATGTTTACTTATTGCACTTGTTATATTGCTTTATGTTGACAACTATCCATGAGATATACATGTTACAAGTTGAAAGCAATTGCTGAAACTTATATCTTCCTTTGTGTTGCTTCAATGCCTATACTTTGAATCTATTGCTTTATGAGTAACTCTTATGCAAGTCTTATTGATTCTTGTCTTGAAAGTACTATTCATGAAAAGTCTTTGTTATATGGTTCAGTTGTTTACTCATTGTCTTTACCATGGCTTCGAATCGCTGCATTCATCCCATATGCTTTACAATAGTATTGATCAAGATTATGATAGCATGTCACTTCAGAAATTATCCTTGTTATCGTTTACCTACTCGAGGGCGAGTAGGAACTAAGATTGGGGATGCTTGATCCGTCTCAAACGTATCTATAATTTCTTATGTTCCATGCTACTTTTATGATGATACTCACATGTTTTATACACATTATATGTCATTATTATGCATTTTCCGGCACTAACCTATTGACAAGATGCCGAAGAGCCAGTTGTTGTTTTCTGTTGTTTTTGGTTTCAGAAATCCTAGTAAGGAAATATTCTCGGAATCGGACGAAATCAACGCCCAGCATCTTAGAATTCCACGAAGCTTCCAGAACACCCGAGAGCCACCAGAGGAGGGCCACAGGGCCACCAGACAACAGGGCGGCGCGGCCCAAGGGGGGCGCGCCCCCCTATTGTGTGGCGCCCCCGTCAGCCTTCCGACTCCGCCTCTTCGCCTATTTAAAGGTCCCTGGCCTAAAACATCGATACGAAAAAGCTACGGTACGAGAAACCTTCCAGAGCCGCCACCATCGCGAAGCCAAGATCTGGGGGACAGGAGTCTCTGTTCCGGCACGCCGCCGGGACGGGGAAGTGCCCCCGGAAGGCATCTCCATCAACACCACCGCCATCTTCATCAACGATGTTGTCTCCCATGAGGAGGGAGTAGTTCTCCATCAAGGATAAGGGCTGTACCGGTTGCTATGTGGTTAATCTCTCTCCTATGTACTTCAATACAATGATCTCATGAGCTGCCTTACATGATTGAGATTCATATGAGCTTTGTATCACTATTCATCTATGTGTTACTCTAGTGATGTTATTAAAGTAGTCTATTCCTCCTCCATGGTGTAATGGTGACGAGTGTGTACATCATGTAGTACTTGGCGTAGGTTATGATTGTAATCTCTTGTAGATTATGAAGTTAATTATTGCTATGATAGTATTGATGTGATCTATTCCTCCTTCATAGTGTGATGGTGACAGTGTGCATGCTATGTTAGTACTTGGTGTAATTGCAATGATCTATCTTGCACTCTAAGGTTAATTAAATATGAACATCGAATGTTGTGGAGCTTGTTAACTCCGGCATTGAGGTGCTCTTGTAGCCCTACACAATTAGTGGTGTTCATCATCCAACAAGAGAGTGTAGAGTGGTTTTATTATGTGATCAATGTTGAGAGTGTCCACTAGTGAAAGTGTGAAAGGATGATCCCTAGGCCTTGTTTCCAAACATCGAATCTCCGTTTGTTTACTGTTCTGTTGCATGTTTACTCGCTGCCATATTTTATTCAGATTGCTATTACCACTCATATACATCCATACTACTTGTATTTCACTATCTCTTCGCCGAACTAGTGCACCTATACATCTGACAAGTGTATTAGGTGTGTTGGGGACACAAGAGACTTCTTGTATCGTGATTGCGGGGTTGCTTGAGAGGGATATCTTTGACCTCTTCCTCCCTGAGTTCGATAAACCTTGGGTGATCCACTTAAGGGAAACTTGCTGCTGTTCTACAAACCTCTGCTCTTGGAGGCCCAACACTGTCTACAAGAATAGAAGCACCCGTAGACATCATGGGCCCCTCGTCAGCCCTCCAACGCTGCCCTTCCGCCTACTTATAGCCTTCGTTGTGAAAAACCCTGTACCGAGAGCCACGATACGGAAAACCTTCCAGAGACGCCGCCGCCGCCAATCCCATCTCGGGGGATTCAGGAGATCGCCTCCGGCACCCTGCCTGAGAGGGGAATCATCTCCCGGAGGACTCTTCATCACCATGATCGCCTCCGGATTGATGTGTGAGTAGTTCACCCCTGGACTATGGGTCCATAGAAGTAGCTAGATGGTTGTCTTCTCCTCATTGTGATATCATGTTAGATCTTGTGAGCTGCCTATCATGATCAAGATCATCTATTTGTAATGCTACATGTTGTGTTTGTTGGGATCCGATGAATATGGAATACTATGTCAAGTTGATTATCAATCTATCATATATGTGTTGTTTATGTTCTTGCATGCTCTCCGTTGCTAGTAGAGGCTCGGCCAAGTTGATACTTGTAACTCCAAGAGGGAGTATTTATGGTCGATAGTGGGTTCATGCCTCCATTGAATCTGGGACAGTGACATAAAGTTCTAAGGTTGTGGATGTGTTGTTGCCACTAGGGGTAAAACATGAATGCTTTGTCTAAGGATATTTGTGTTGATTACATTACGCACCATACTTAATGCAATTGTCTATTGTTTGCAACTTAATACTGGAAGGGGTGCGGATGCTAACCCGAAGGTGGACTTTTTAGGCATAGATGCATGCTGGATAGCGGTCTATGTACTTTGTCGTAATGCCCTGATTAAATCTCATAGTAGTCATCGTGATATATATGTGCATTGTTATGCCCTCTCTATTTGTCAATTGCCCAACTGTAATTTGTTCACCCAACATGCTATTTATCTTATCGGAGAGACACCACTAGTGAACTGTGGACCCCGGTCCATTCTTTACATCTGAAATACAATCTATCGCAAACTCTGTTCTTTCTTGTTCTTTGCAAACAAACATCATCTTCCACACTATACATTTAATCCTTTGTTTACAGCAAACCGGTGAGATTGACAACCTCACTGTTACATTGGGGCAAAGTACTTTGATTGTGTTGTGCAGGTTCCACGTTGGCGCCGGAATCCCTGGTGTTGCGCCGCACTACACTCCATCACCAACGACCTTCACGTGATCCTTGACTCCTACTGGTTCGATAAACCTTGGTTTCTTAGTGAGGGAAACTTGCTGCTGTACGCATCACACCTTCCACTTGGGGTTCCCAACGGGCGTGTGCTTTACGCGTATCACCAGACATGAAGGAGTTCGACCGATGAAGAAGGAGTTGGCGACGCCTATGTGAGCTAGGAACGTCTTCCCAGTCAGTTGCCTGAAGGGTTATGGCAGATGACTTAGGCTCTGCGCTGCTGAAGTGATGTTGCTACTCTGATGTTTAGTTAGGCGCCCTTCGAGGCTATTATGTAAAGAATGGTCATGTGACCTGATTGTAATTTTCTTATTCCGCTTTGTAATTGATGGTGTAATTTGATATCAGTTCGGTTATGTGTTCACGGCGCACTAATCATGGGATCGTGAATTGTATACATAACAGGGATTTTGACAGCTAGTCCGGGTTCCCCACATAGGGCCTAATCTGAAAAAATATTTGTCCCATATTACCTCTCATCTATGGCCAGCATGCATTTAAATTAGAAGTAGTGACCTTCTCGAATTAGTCTCCACCTTCCCTTTTCTCCTTTTTTTATTCGCTGGGAACAACCTTGTTGTCATGGGCATACCCTTCGGGTACCCATTGTTACCATACCCGGCTCAGCCCAATATGGAGAAGGCCCAAGAAGGCAACCCGAAGAAGTAGTCGACTATGACTCTTGTAAAACCCTAGGCTGGTTGCATATATAAAGCTAGCCAGGGCACCCATTGAGGGGGAGAAGAGATAGACAACATAACTCTGCCTACGGGAGACCCTTGTAAACATACTTGTGATCATATACTTGATTGCTAGCAGCACGTAGGGATCCTCCGCCGAGGGGACCCGGAGCTGGGTACATCATGTGCCTAATCTCGCTCCCGGAATCCATCGTCGCTCTCTCCCGAAACCCAAGTCTACAATACGTAGGCATGGCGAGGTGATCCCTCGTCTATCCCATCACGCCGCGAAAAATATAGAAGAGCCCGAAAAATGGGTCATTACATCAGCCGAACAAGTCGATAGACAACATACTCTTGGAGCGCATCCGCCGCGGTAAAAACTCCAAATGCCGTGACTCGTAAAAAGGTCACGAAGGTAAGACCTCATGATCCGTCCTGTGTGGCGTGGCATCGCACCCGAATGCGCTCTGCCACTTTATCCACATCAACAGATGTGAAGAAAAATCCCGGCGGAAGCACTGTGGACCCGATAATTTTGCTGGAATTCAGTTTCGGTAAGTTCTAAAGCGGCACGTTCTGAATTACGCCAGTATCCCGAATTCGTTTCCGTGGACGCGAGTTTGAAGTACGTTTATCTGAATTTGCCACTAGAACAATTAACTGGTACCTGATCTGTCAGATGAAGCAGCCGCATTTACCAATATCTTTGTACAATATATTTCACGAAGAAAATATAGTATCTCTTTGGTCTTGAAGAATTTTAAAAAGAGAAAAAGCACAGAAATTTCATTCAATTCTGTAAATATATAAAGGATTGTAGACTCAACTCGACTCTGCGACTCGAGTGGAGCCTACTTCCATCGGGATCACATGGATTTCATTAAGTCCTCCAACAGGAGTCGATAAAAAGAGGGGTTGCGCCCAGAAATATAGTCAAGTTCTTCATCGAGTAGTACAACTTGAGTCTATTCCCAAGTGCAAGCACTTGCCCATAGACTCGGGGGCTACTCCCATCGGTAGCGCTGGCCGCGCACCCGATATAAAAATAACTTCGAGAACAGCGACATCATCTACTCTACACATGATCTACGACATTGACCTGATGTATTTCCGGATTAATGGCCTCACATTGTATTTCTTCGACTTATGATTGGAGTCTCTACGCAAGTCTTCGACTTCCCTAGACACTCGGGGCTACTGTCATGGGCATACCCTTCGGGTACCCATTATTACCATACCCGGCTCGGCCCAATATGGAGAAGGCCCAAGAAGGCAACCCGAAGAAGTAGTCGACTAGGACCCTTGTAAAACCCTAGGCTGGTTGCATATATAAAGCTAGCCAGGGCACCCATTGAGGTGGGGGGAGAGGAGATAGACAACATAGCGCCGCTTATGGGTGACCCTTGTAAACATACTTGTGATCAAATACTAGATTGCTAGCAGCATGTAGGGATCCTCCGCCGAGGGAACCCGAAGCTGGGTACGTCGTGTGCCTAATATCGCTCCCGGAATCTCCATCGTCGCTCTCTCCCGAAACCCAATTCTAAAATACCTAGGCATTTGCGAGGTGATACCTCGTCACTTGTGCATGCTGGTGGAGTGTGAAACCAAACAAGTTTGCATGGGGGCATGTGCTCGGCTGCATGCACGCTTGGTACTCCATTAGTATTGGAAGTAGCAACAAGAGGTAGGGCTCCGGAGAGTTTTCCTCATCCAATGAAACAATGCCTTGGTCCTGTTGCAAAATAAACCAAGCCCTCTAAACCGAGACGGAGGGAGTAAATCAGATGGAGGGGTTACAATTACATATAGTTGGAGTATTCACTTCGGATTCGCACAAAAAGGAGTATTCACTTCCATTATGCATTATTATTAAGTATAAGTACTACAAACAGTTCGGAACCAATATGAAACAAGGACCCCATTAAAAAAATAGCAGCCGTATGAACAGCTACATCAGCTTGCATAGGCGAATGTAGAAACGCAGCTCCTTGGACGATCCAGCACCAACCAGGTATGTCCCCGGCACCCCGAGCAACGCCATGAGCTTCTCAAACACGACAGCGCCCGGCGACGCGCTACCAGAAGCATCAGTAGACATCTTCACGACATCCCACCTGCAGTCCGCTTTCGAGGACAGCGGCGGGCCATGCACCCAGATCTTCACCCTGTAGAGCGGCCACACATATGTGGCTGACCTGACGCATACCAAAGACAAGACAATGGCCGGGCCGAGTGCACCGATGTACAGGACGAACACGGAGCCGTCATCCCCTTCGACAACGAGACGCCTGCACGGTGAGCCTGGGCTCGTCATGGTCACCCGGAACTCTATGGACTTGCCATACTGTAACTTGTGCATCTGAATCGAGTGGGCCGCTGCGAGGTGAACGACGAGTGCTGACGGTGGGGCGGCGAAGTCGCAGCCCGGCTCCGTGCAGTTGCATCGACCGTGCGGGTGATAACCCACAAGTATAGGGGATCGCAACAGTCTTCGAGGGAAGTAAAACCCAAATTTATTGATTCGACACAAGGGGAGGTAAAGAATACTTATAAGCCTTAATAACTGAGTTGTCAATTCAGCTGCACCTAGAAAATCACTAGTAACAGGGGTGATGTGAAAGCAGCAGTAATATGAGAGCAATAGTAACAGTAACACAGAAGTAGTAACAGTAACATAGAGGCAATGGCACCAGAAAATAGTTGATACTACTTCCAATGTCATATAGGAACGAGTATATGATGATGAGGGATGGACCGGGGTTTCCCAACTATCTACACTAGTGGTAACTCTCCAATAACAAGTGTTGGGTGAACAAATTACAGTTGGGCAATTGATAGGATTGAAATAGCATTAAGACAGAACATCAAGATTATTAATCATGTAGGCATGTTTTCCATATATAGTCATACGTGCTCACAATGAGAAACTTGCATAACATCTTTTGTCCTACCAGCCGGTGGCAGCCGGGCCTCAAGGGAATCTACTGGCTATTAAGGTACTCCTTTTAATAGAGCACTGGAGCAAAGCATTAACACATGGTGAAAACATGTGATCCTCATACCATATCCTTCCCCTCCGGTTGTCCCAATTTCTGTCACTTTGGGGCCTCGGGTTCCGGATAGCAATATGTGCAAACAACTTGTAGATACAATCTAAGCAATAAGTATAGAGCTTAAATCTAAGATCATGCCACTCGTGCACTAGTGACAAGCATTAAACACAACAAGATTGCAGCAACAATAACTTCACAAACTTTATAGATAGACTAATCATAATGTAACAATCAATCGGATCCCAACAAACACAACACCGATTACATCAGATGAATCTCAATCATGTAAGGCAGCTCATGAGATCATTGTATTGAAGTACATGGGAGAGAGAGTACCAACTAGCTACAGCTAGAACCCGTAGTCCATGGGGGAACTACTCACGGAGCATGATGGAGGCGGTGGCGTCGATGGAGATGGCTTCCGGGGCACTTCCCCGTCCCGGCGGCGTGCCGGAACAGAGACTTCTGTCCCCCGAAACGGAGTTTCGCGATGGCGGCGGCGCCCCTGGAGTCTTTCTGGAGTTTCGTCAATTGGTATCGAGGTTTTAGGTCGTGAGGGACTTTATAGGCGAAGAGGCGGAGTCAGAGGGGCCACGGGGCCCCCTCCCCATAGGCTGGTGCGGCCAGGGGGTCACCCGCGCCGCCATATGGTGTGGGCCCCCTGCTGCCCGCCTCCGACTCTTCTTCGGTGTTCTGGAACCTCCCGGGGAAAATAAGATATTTGGTCTTTGTTTCATCGAATTCCGAGAATATTGCCCGAACAGCCTTTCTGGAACCAAAAACATCAGAAAACAGGAACTGGCACTTCGGCATCTTGTTAATAGGTTAGTTCCGGAAAATGCATGAAATCATTATAAAGTGCGAGCAAAACATGTAGGTATTGTCATAAAACTAGCATGGAACATCAGAAATTATAGATACGTTGGAGATGTATCAAGCATCCACAAGCTTAGTTCCTGCTCGCCCTCGAGTAGGTAACGATAAAAAGAATAATTTCTGTAGTGACATGCTACTTACATAATCTTGATCATACTATTGTAAAGCATATGAGATGAATGCAGTGACTCAAGGCAACGATCTATAGTTTGCTAACAAATAGATAACATATAGCAAAACTTTTCATGAATAGTACTTTCAAGACAAGCATCAAAAAGTCTTGCATAAGAGTTAACTCATAAAGCAATAAATTCAAAGTAAAGGCATTGACGCAACACAGAGGAAGATTTAAGTTTCAGCAGTTGCTTTCAACTTTCAACATACATATCTCATGGATAATTGTCAACACAAAGTAATATGATGAATGCAAATAAGCAAGTATGTAAGAATCAATGCACAGTTGACACAAGTGTTTGCTCCTAAGATAGAAAGAAGTAGGTAAACTGACTCAACATAAAGTAAAAGAATGGCCCTTCGCAGAGGGAAGCAGGGATTAAATCATGTGCTAGAGCTTTTTAAGTTTTGAAATCATATAGAGAGCATAAAAGTAAAGTTTTGAGAGGTGTTTGTTGTTGTCAACGAATGGTAGTGGGCACTCTAACCCCCTCATCAAACAGACTTTCAAAGAGCGGCTCCCATGAAGGACGTTATCTCTACCGAGCAAGGTAGATCATCCCTCTTCTCTTTTGTTTACACATGTATTTTAGTTTTATTTATGGATGACACTCCTCCCAACCTTTTGCTTACACAAGCCATGGCTAACCGAATCCTCCGGTGCCTTCCAACATTCACATACCATGAAGGAGTGTCTATTTGCAAAATTAAGTTGCTTACTCGATGAATCGGGGCAAGACATGTGAAGAGAATTATTAATGAAAGTTAATTAATTGGGGTTGGGAACCCCGCTGCCGACTCTTTTTGCAAAATTATTGGATAAGCGGATGAAGCCACTAGTCCATTGGTGAAAGCTGCCCAACAAGATTGAAAGATAAAACACCACATATTTCCTCATGAGCTATAAAACATTGACACAAATAAGGAGTAATAAAGTTTTGAATTGTTTAAAGGTAGCACATGAAGTATTTACTTGGAATGGCAGAAAAATACCACATAGTAGGTAGTTATGGTGGACACAAATGGCATAGGTTTTGGCTCAAGGTTTTGGATGCACGAGAAGCATTCCCTCTCGGTACAAGGCTTTGGCTAGCAAGGTTGTTTGAAGCAAACACAAGTATGAACCGAGTACAGCAAAACTTACATAAGAACATATTGCAAGCATTATAAAACTCTACACTGTCTTCCTTGTTGCTCAAACACTTCTACCAGAAAATATCTAGACCTTAGAGAGACCAATCATGCAAACCAATTTCAACAAGCTCTATGGTAGTTCTCCACTAATAGGTTTAAACTACATGGTGCATGAGCTTAAACATGATCTACTTGAGAGCTCAAAACAATTGCCAAGTATCAAATTATTCAATACAATATGAAGCATTTTCTATTTCCAACCAAATAACAATAAGTGCAATAGCTTCCAACTTTTGTCATGAACATTAAAAGTAAAACGAAGAACACCAGTGTTCATATGAAAAAGCGGAGTGTGTCTCTCTCCCACACAAGGATTGCTAGGATCCGATCTTATTCAAACGAAAACAAAAATAAAAACACACAGACGCTCCAAGTAAAGCACATAAGATGTGACCGAATAAAAATATAGTTTCACTACAGGTGACCTGATAAGTTGTTGATGAAGAAGGGGATGCCTTGGGCATCCCCAAGCTTAGACGCTTGAGTATTCTTGAAATATGCAGGGATGAACCACGGGGGCATCCCCAAGCTTAGACTTTTCACTCTTCTTGATCATATATCATCCTCCTCTCTTGACCCTTGAAAACTTCCTTCACTCCATACTTCTCATAAACTTCATTAGAGGGGTTAGTACTCAAAATACTTTAATCCACTTTATCCCTGCAGTGACATATTGCAAGAACTCAATAAAACATTAGCTACAGCTCTCCACGTCTAGAAAGCCTTGCTTAAAGTCCACAAGAGGCAATGCAAAAAACAGAGACAGAATCTGTCAAAACAGAACAGCCAGTAAAGAAGAATTTTTTAGAGGTACTTCCGTTACCAAATCAGAAAACTCAAAACTAATGAAAGTTGCGTACATATCTGAGGAACACGCATGAAAATTGGCAGATTTTTCTGAGTTTCCTACAGAGAGACCTACTCAAATTCGTGACAGATAGAAATTTGTTTCTGCGCAGAAATCCAAATCTAGCATCAACCTTCTATTAGAGACTTTACTTGGAACAACATTGCAATAAAATAAAGATAAGGAGAGGTTGCTACAGTAGTAACAACTTCCAAGACACAACAAAACAGTAGCAAAATAAAGACATGGGTTATCTCCCAAGAAGTGCTTTCTTTATAGCCATTAAGATGGGCTCAGCAATTTTAATGATGCACTCGCAAGAAATAAGAGTTGAAGCAAAGGAGAGCATCAAAAAGCAAATTCAAAACACATTTAAGTCTAACCCGCTTCCTATGCATAGGAATCTTGTACACAAATAAATTCATGAAGAACAAAGTGACAAGCATAAGAAGATAAAACAATAGTAACTTCAAAATTTTCAGCATATAGAGAGGTGTTTTAGTACCATGAAAATTTCTACAACCATATTTTCCTCTCTCATAATAATTTTCAGTAGCTTCATGAATAAACTCAACAATATAACTATCACATAAAGCATGTTTTTCATGATCCATAAACACATAATTTTTATCAAGCTCAAAAATAGTGGGATTAAAACTTTCAAACCCACTTTTATCAATAATATAACAAGATGATTGTTCAATCTCAAAAGATATGGGACTCCTAGATAAAGTCAAGACCTCTCTAATCCCATTTTCATTAGTAGTACAATTAATATTATCAAGTAACATAGGACCATCATCTAGAGATTTATCATAAACATTTGCCAAGCAAAACTCTTTAGTACCATGCATTTCGACATCAGGCACAAACAAAGCATTATTGTAACACCCCAACTTTCGCAACCTTGATTAATTGTCCTTAATGCAAAAATCAGGGGGAACAATAACTTTTTCTTTAATCTAATTAGATGAATTGCCTTGATCTGTCTGTTAAGATGAATTGCTTTGATCTGTTGGTAGATGTATTGTCTTGTTTTGCCTGTTGAGTTTTGTCTTGAGCTACTTCAAAGAACAACACCTCTAGTGGTAAAACAAACAACTCACCTAATAAAACACATGTGTGTCCTAGGAAAAGTTGTTTTCCTTTTTACTACATCAAACTCTTCTGCTGATGGCAACCTGAGTGTGCCTTCTTGATTTTTCTCCTTGTGGTACAACCTAGCTCAATCATCCTTAATTCAAAACTTGGGATCATCTACCCTTAGCTACATCCCTCTCTTATAACCACTCATCCTTGTTGGTTTTGAAGCCATGTCGACCATCTGTGTTGACAGGCTTAAAATGTCCAGACTTTGGCAATTGATCTCTAAGCACTCACAACTGTTATTGGTGATCTCAGTGCATGGATCCCATCTATGCAACACCCTCTTCAACCTCCACGTCTTGCATGTCTCAGTCAAACCTTGCAGCTCATATATTCGACTTGATCTTGTACCCTATTCGTTGATTCAACACTAGATCACTTCCTTCACTTTTACCTCTGGTTTTTATTCAAGATTAATCTTCACAAAACCAAGAGTGGGAATGGTGGGTACAATCTGTAGCCATCATCTACCCTTGAGAACAATCCTCCCTGAATTAGTTTTCTTTCTCAAAAATTCTATTGTTTTTCCTTCTCTGGTTTTGATCACAAAACTATTTCTAGTTTTATTAAAGCTTCTCAAAATATTTCTTCAGAGAAAACAAAGAACTGAAATGGATTTTGTTTTTCATCCCATTTCTACCAGTTACTGATTTCTAAAACATTACTTTCTATTTTGTTTTCTTCTTAACAAAAGGCTTGTTTATGGTACCTACACCATTTCTTGTTTTCCTCTTGATTATTTTACATTTGGGAAAAACTCTACTTCACTTGAGAAAGTAAGTAGAACATTTTGAACTCCTATGTTCCAACTAGTTCTCCCAACATTTTCAAAATTCCATTCCACTTGAGTTCATTCCCAACTGTCCCTAGACAATTGAGGTGTTTCATATGTCTTTCAAATAAATCTTTTTTTCAAATGGCAACTCTTGCACATCTTATGCACATCTCTGATCCACCACATTGTATCCCCTCCATCCTCCAATTTTTGATCAAATGGATGATCATTTGATACTTTCAAATCACTCCCAATTGACCTCTTATTTGAAGAGAAACTTATATTTCATCATACATACCTCACTCCTCCATTTCTTTCCATCATCACCTTGACCTCATGAATTGGAGATTCATGTCACCATATTCATCCTTGTGAGTATATGGTTATTTCACTCACCATCTCTCTTAGTCTTGCTCTGCAATTGTCTAGACCACCATCACCACCATCATCTCTTGGACAAATTGATAATTTGATCAAATTGTTTTATTCTTCAACATTGGCACCAATGTTTATTATCATCTCTCTTCCTAATTTGAAGGCATCATCAAGCCACTCCCAGCTAACCATCCCAACCCTCAACCTTGGTCGACATACATAAAGTGGCATTTGCACCTTGCATGATCACTTGTGTTTGTCAAGAAGAAGTAGCCGGCCATGCCAAGCTCTTGGCATGCATGAGCTGAAATTATTTCATCTTCATTTCCTTCTTCCACAAGCCTTGCCTCCCAACTAACCCAATCATCTAATGGGCAGCCACCTTCCTTGGCCAATCAAAAAAAGGAGGCAGCCACCCCTCTCCCTCTATAAATTGGCCCTTGGCCGGCCACTCCTCCCCTTTTGCTCCATTTCCTTCACTCTCCACTCCCTCACACTCTCCTCCTGCCCTCCACCACGAGATGAAGCTCCCCCAAGGCTCCATGGCCGGCCATGGCCATGGGAAGCCACCTAGATGAAGCTCTTCCCCTCCCTCAAGCTTCCCCTCACACTAGTAGGAAAACCCTTATAGGAGGAGCTTAGTTCTGTGGCGCACCATTAAAAATGCGCCACAGAAATTTATTTTGTGGCGCACCAGGCAAGGTGCGCCAGAGAAATAGCTTAATTTTGTGGCGCACCAGCGAACCGTGCGCCACAAAAACTTGGTGGGCCCCACAACCTGTCACCCCCAATCATTGGTTTTACTATTTCTATGGCAGACGTACCCCAGTGCGCCATAGAAATTCCTTATTATGTGGCGCACGGCAACAGTGCGCCACAAAAATAAGCTATTCTGTGGCGCAGTTTGCCTGGTGCGCCACAGAAATAAGGTATTCTTATATATTTCTTCTGCCTGTCTTTCCCGAGTAAGTACACACCCGCTTACGGCCGTCGTAACTTACGCTTTCTTATATATTTCTTCCATTGTCGATCATTTCCAACATTCCATTTCAGTTGCATGTGTTGAGCAGGGACAAATACTGCACACTCATCATCCTAGATCCGAAGTGGTCACTAGCCCAGTATTTCGACTCGTCGAGTACGACGACGAAGAAAGACTACAAGAGAATAAGGGGTGTTCTCGATGAGGCTATCCTTGGCTACTCCAAAAATGGAGGCACCTTCGACAAGAATGGGCAATATATCAGGCCGGACACTCAAAAGCCCGGGTTCAAGCACGTGATCGACTTCCCTTTGTATCAAGCAGCCAGCTAGCAGCATTAAGGAGGCCTTCTATGTCCTCCATCACCTTAAAGGGTTTGTCGAGGATGCAGAGATGATGTCTCTGCCACCTAGTAAGCGAGACCCCATTAAAATGTCGAGGCAAATCAATGATGATGATCTTAGAGAAGACTTCCATCGCATCCAAGTAAAGCTCTCGGAAATTATCTTACAAGATGTCGCATCGGGGCTCTTACACCAACTCAGAGGGTCGTCTAAGAGGGATATCGAAGAACGCCTACATAGGCAGGGTGATGGAAGGACGTGGACGACGAAGGACTTGTACAAGCCGTTCCCGGAGCCGCTCAAGAAGACGTCTCGTTGACCGAGGCCGGTGTGCCTAGCATTACTTTGAATCGATGGACAATTTGTACCGTGTTCTAAACTAAACTTTCTTAATTTGCTCGAAACGGTGGTCGTCGTTGTTGGACTTCGATTACTATTGTAGTCGTTATTGTTGAACCATATTACTTATGTGATACCGATGCTATATGTCTTTTAGGTTTATTATTATTTCCTTGCTTTAATTCTTGTGAATATGTATGCATGTGAACCCTCTAACTCTTTCCATTGCGTTATATACTAATATGCCTTGTGTCCATAGAGATGACGTACTACGTCGTGTTCGAGGGGCGGGTTCCAGGAGTGTACGAGGAGTGGGAGGAGTGCAAGAAACAGGTGCACAAGTTCAGCGGCAACTGCTACAAAGGGTACCCGACTAGACACGAGGCGGTTGCGAAGTGGAGGGCGCACAGCGAACAAGAGCAAGATGAAGACCTTCCTTGTGCTCTCGCTCTTGCTCACCATCGTCGCGGCGGTACTCTATTTCATCCTAGTGTAGGCGGCGGCCGGTGTCACTTCGTTTGTATCTAGAGATGATGAGAACTTAATTAATTTTCATGGATTATGAGTTGTATGGAGCTATATGTATAACTCGATCGGGGCTCTAAGTAATGTGATGATGATGTGATGATTATATATGTCCATATTATATCTGTCTATATTATATCAGTATATAACCTGTATATGGTGTATAAAACCAGTATAAAACCTGTATAATACACCAGGGAGCACAAAATCGAATATACCTGTAGATTGTTCTGTGGCGCACCAAAATATAATTTTGTGGCGCACCTATTTCTGTGGCGCAGCTATATCACATGCGCCACACAACTACTTATTTCTGTGGCGCACCGGACATAGTGCGCCACAGAAACCTTAATTCTGTGGCGCACGGCTAGGTGCGCCACAGAAACCTTATTTTTTTGGCGACGTTTATGTGGCGCACCTCCCATGCGCCACAGAATCCCATTTCCGTGCGCCACTGATGAGGCTTTTCCTACTAGTGTCACCATGAGAGCATTCCTCTCACTCGCTTCTCCCCCAACCCTTGCTGGTTTCCTCTCCTTTTCTTCTCCCTCCATTGCTAAGATTGGATCTTGATGCAGGTGCATGTTGGTCCAAGCATGGAGAAGGTTGAGAAATCCTCAGATCTGAAGCTCTTGACCAAAGTTCGTCCAAAACCTTGCAGTAATTTCTACAATCTTGCTGTTTCAGATTCTGGTACGATCTTGTAAAATCCGCCAAAACTTGTGTGCAGATCCAAATCGAGTGATTCAAAGTTCCACAGATAGATATGGAAAAGATATATAACTTGGCGTTGGTCTCATCCTCAAGTTCGTTACGGATTGGCCTTGGTAAATAAAGTTCTGTAAACATGCAGATTCACTGTTTGTTAGATTTGTTCGGTTTTACAAAACCTTTTTTGAACAAACTCAAATGTAGGTGAAAGCACTCTTCAATACCTTCATTTTGGCGGTGGTTTCACTTCGATTGAGCTCCTGAAACTGAAATGGTTCACAGATCAAGATCTGGTCAGATCTGACTTTGTCGAATTAAACCAGGAGCTTGGGAACGAATTTTTGAATGAAACAAATTGGGTAAGAACCAACTTTTCGATACCTTTCAGATGCAGCTGACCTCATATTTTTGTGTATTATGTACGATTTTTGGTGAATGAAACTTGTTCTGTGTGTTCTGCAGACATGACTGTTAGCTTTTAAATCACCAAAAATCCATCTGTGATCCTAATTGAGTGATTCAAATTTGGTAGTACTACTGGATGTTTTCTTAATCATCTCAAACAAGTTTCAAACCTCTATCTGTTTTGTAAATCCAGAGGTAAAGCAAATGGTGTAGACATGCAGTAATCTTGTCAATCCATTTGTGAGAGTTTCAGAAACAATTTGAACCCAAATCCAATTGTGCGTGCATCTCTGTTTAAATATCTTTCAAATGCCAGTGGTTTCATATTTTTAGGATTTTTCTACGATTTATGGCTTACAGATATTGTTTTATGTACAGTCAGATTCAAAGAAATTCCTAAAATTGTAGGTTTAATATTTTTGGGTGATTCCAATTGGGTTAGTCTTGTATTAGTACTGGCCAGCTAGGAGAAATATTATTAGTCTCTGTTCATGCATATTTGTTACAGTTAGAAGGGTATATGTGTGACATGCATTGTTGGACCAAAACTTGTTGGTTTATTTAAAACCCTTGACCAACTCTTTTTATTAGAAATGGGCAACCTTTGTTTTATGCTTGCAAAACAAAACATCTGCAACTTAACTTTAGCCCTATTGTTTGCTTAAGTTTTCAAATGACGTGGAATATGGTTTGCTTTCTATTTTGGATGTTGTGTTATGAGAGCAAACTAAGTTAGGAAAACTGTTTTCTACTTTTCCAAAAATGTTTGAAAATGTTTTGTGAATGTATTTGATCGCAAACTAATGCTCTTGTCCTCTTTATGATGTTATCTACCAGGGGATGTTTGGTTTGTACCATGGTGATAAACGAGAGAGGCAATTGCTAAGTTGTGATACTCTCATACCTTTACTAGGTAAATAGCATGGGTTCTCTTTAAGTGGTTTGTGGTATCTATAAGTCCTTTGTATGGTAGCTCTTTATTGAATGGTTAAATTATGGTTGTTGTATGTTTGTTTTGATTGGAGCAATGTGATTGATTGTGTTCCTTTTATATTTTCCGGCGATAGATGCGAACAATTCCGGAGAAGAAGAAGAAGTGGAATCGGACGAGGATTTTATTTATGTTGTTGGGATTCTTATATTGATGGAGTTGAAGAAGTACAGGGACAAATAAGACAAGGCAAGCCATCTCTCTGATTCGGTGTCTAGTTGGATGTCATTTGTTGATGTTCAAAGCACCTTGGTTCTATGTGTGTTGTTCTCCTTAATATTGTCATCTATATTTGGTTGCTAGTGGAGTACTCCCTAGTGGTGATACTCCACTATTGTCGTTGTGATGATGGGATGCATGGTATCATGGCCGTGCTATTCCACCGGGTCATCTTGTATGCTCAACATGAGCATGTCTCATCTCAAGATAGTAACTTACACCACACTCACCACTTTTGTAATTTAGACGTATCAATGTCAGGATCTTGGTGTAATTCTCAACTTGAGAGGAGTATGCCGTGTACCCTATTGGAGAGTTGGTTGGGTAGTGATTCTCCACTATCCAAATTGTATAGTTAGTACCACAAATCTGTGATTATATTCCTCTTTGTGTTGTCATCATACATGCTTACCTTAAGCGAGTATGATCCACTCCATTACCCCTTTTTACACCATCTATGGCGTGATGACTCTCATCTCGGCCGTAGTGCATTAGTAGTTCAACTCATGAAACTTAGGTTGGGAACCCCTCAAGGCTTACCTTGTTGTAAAAGTTTTATGAAAACCTTGGGTAAGTTAACACTACCCGAGAGAAGGTTTTTGGAAGAGCAAATGTTTGAACAAGGTTGTTCGGAGGAATATGGTTGGTTGTAGGCAAGTAAAGGAAATGTGGGTGAAATGTTTTTCAAAGGAGCACTGCGTATGAGTGTTCGTCGTCCCAACTTTTTATCGCGCAACCACACTACCCTGGTGTGGGACGGGGCTTAGCCCGTAGTTTGTTGAAGCTGGCATGGGACACCTTCACAACTCTCTAGGAGGGTCACGATGACCTCTGACGCCGGGTTGCGCTCTGGAGGAGGCAATACACTGTAGTTGTCTATAGCCGGACGATTACTGAGGGTCTTCTGTCATGGCGCCGGAGATACGCTCAAAAGGAGGTATGCTGCTGGGGTGCCGGGAAGGGGTAAGCCCGCAGGGAAGGACTCGTGCTAGTGGAGATGGGCAAAAGGTTATGTCCGGGTATCCGTCGTGGCATATGTTGTTATGCGGGGATGATGCCCACACGATGGGTATCCGGATAGTTGTGGGGAAAGTGTGCAAACTCTGCAGAGTCAAATCTATTCGAATAGCCGCGTCTGCGGTCATGGACAAGTTGAAATGGCCATACTTAACCTGGGCTTGAGTTTTTTTTTGGTAAATGCTTTGCAAAGAAAGTGTTGTGTTGGATGTACCGGAAGGGTACGGAAAAAGGGCGTGTGTCGACCATATGGAGATGGTCGTGGAAAAATAAGACCAAGTGGGGAACTCTTTCCTAATGTTTCATGTAGGGGAACTCTTCTTTCACAAAGATATAGAGATGTCATAGGACTTCCCTAGCATTCCCATCAAATGAGATGGCGGTATGCTAACTCTTCTTTAACAAAGATATAGAGATGTCATAGGACTTCCATAGCGCCGCATCACTTGAGATGCCGGAACGCTACCTCTTCCCTAAAGATATAGAGATGTCGTAGTCAATCTTTTGAAGTATCTTCTTTAATAAAGATATAGAGATGTCATAGTACCACTTTAGTGTCCGCATCACTTGAGATGCCGGCATGCTATATCCACAAGAGAAACTGATTCTCTTTCGCATGCTATATCCACAAGAGAAACTGATTCTCTCTCACATGCTATATCCACAAGAGAAACTTTTCTTCCTCTCTTGTCTCTTTTAGTTAGCTCTGTTAGCATCTTTCTTGATGGTTTGCGAGTACAATTCCAAATGTACTCACGGTTTTGTCCCTGGCTATTTACTTGGCCAGACTTGGAGGAACGCGACGGATGCAGAAGGAGTTGGCGACGTCTATGCGAGCTAGGAACGTCTTCCCAGTCAGTTGCCTGTAGGGTTATGGCAGATGACTTGGGTACTGTGCTGCTGAAGTGATGATGCTACTCTGATGCTTAGTTAGGCCCTTCGAGGCTATTATGTAAGTATTGGTCATGTGACCATGTTGTAATTTTCTTATTCCGCTTTGTAATGGATGGTGTAATTTGATATCAGTTCGGTTATGTGTTCACGGCGCACTGATCATGGGATCGTGAACTGTATACATAACAGGGAATTTCGGACCGTTAGTCCGGGGTCCCCACAATTATCATAAGATTTATTAAAATAGCATGGATTATCATAGATAACAGTAGCATAATTATTCTCACAAGTTTTACTCATAGGGAATATTTCAAGAGAATCCATAGGAACATAACATTCATCCTCCTTTGGTAAGCATGGAGGACAATCAAATAGTGTAAGAGATAAAGAGTTACTCTCATTAGAAGGTTGGCATGGGTAGCTAATCAATTCTTCCTCCTTTTGTTCATCACTCTCCTCTTCTTTTTCATCCAATGAGCTTTGAGGTTCATCAATTTCCTCCTCTTTTTCATCCAATGAGCTTTCAGGTTCATCAATTTCTTCTTCCACTGGTTCCTGCAAATTGTGAGTGCATTCTTGTGTATTAATGAGTCTCTTTATAATCAGTGATATAAGAATTATCGATGTAACTTTCTACGCAAAAATTAAGGATAGAAGAGACATAATCTTTAAGGTCCTTACAAACAACACAAGTTACATTATTTTTAGACATGAAGGATTCTATCTACGAGGCTCCCATAAATAAGACAAATTGTTCTACCTCTTCGAACCCAAAATGAATATAGTTATTCCAATTATAGTTCTTAATTAAAACTTCTTCACTAAATCCACATTGAAATTTAAGATGTTTAGTATCCTATTTAGAGCAACAGTTTATATCATGGCGTTTAAGCAAGATTTTAGCAATTGTATTCAATTTTTCTATCACAGCACTCATGACTTTACCCGTTCTTGATTCTCTATAATTCATATATATTTCAATAAGCTCCAAATAGGTTGTGGGTTCTCCCATAGCAACAATTTTTAATTTTACGGTTTTCTAGTTTTTATGGATTTTTGGGTATATAGGGAAAATAAAACAAGACAAAAACAAACTAGACAAAAGTAAACTAAGTAAAATAATAGTAGACAGAAATAAACTAATCACAAATAAACTAGACAAAAGTAAACTAAGCAAAACAAAATAAAATAAAACAGAGAGAGAGGTAGAGTGTACTCCCCAGGTGAACTTATGAGTAGAGCTATGCCTCCCCGGCAGCGGCGCCAGAAAATAGTCTTGATAACCCACAAGTATAGGGGATCGCAACAGTCTTCGAGGGAAGTAAAACCCAAATTTATTGATTCGACACAAGGGGAGGTAAAGAATACTTATAAGCCTTAACAACTGAGTTGTCAATTCAGCTGCACCTGGAAAAGCACTAGTAACAGGGGTGATGTGAAAGCAGCAGTAATATGAGAGCAATAGTAACAGTAACACAGCAGTAGTAACAGTAACACAGAGGCAATGGCACCAGAAAATAGTTGATAGTACTTCCAATGTCATATAGGTACGAGTATATGATGATGAGAGATGGACCGGGGTTCCCAGCTATCTACACTAGTGGTAACTCTCCAATAACAAGTGTTGGGTGAACAAATTACAGGTGGGCAATTGATAGGATTGAAATAGCATTAAGACAGAACATCAAGATTATTAATCATGTAGGCATGTTTTCCATATATAGTCATACGTGCTCACAATGAGAAACTTGCATAACATCTTTTGTCCTACCAGCCGGTGGCAGCCGGGCCTCAAGGGAATCTACTGGCTATTAAGGTACTCGTTTTAATAGAGCACCGGAGCAAAGCATTAACACTTGGTGAAAACATGTGATCCTCATACCACAGCCTTCCCCTCCAGTTGTCCCAATTTCTATCACTTTGGGGCCTCGGGTTCCGGACAGCAATATGTGCAAACAACTTGTAGATACAATCTAAGCAATAAGTATAGAGCTTAAATCTAAGATCATGCCACTCGTGCACTAGTGACAAGGATTAAACACAACAAGATTGCAGCAACAATAACTTCACAAACTTTATAGATAGACTAATCATAATGTAACAATCCATCGGATCCCAACAAACACAACACCGATTACATCAGATGCATCTCAATCATGTAAGGCAGCTCACGAGATCATTGTATTGAAGTACATGGGAGAGAGAGTACCAACTAGCTACAACTAGAACCCGTAGTCCATGGGGGAACTACTCACGGAGCATGATGGAGGCGGTGGCGTCGATGGAGATGGCTTCGGGGGCACTTCCCCGTCCCGGCGGCGTGCCGGAACAGAGACTTCTGTTCCCCGAAACGGAGTTTCGCGATGGCGGCGGCGCCCCTGGAGTCTTTCTGGAGTTTTGTCAATTGGTATCGAGGTTTTAGGTCGCGAGGGACTTTATAGGCGAAGAGGCAGAGTCGGAGGGGCCACGGGGCCCCCTCCTCATAGGCTGGCGCGGCCAGGGGGTCACCCGCGCCACCATATGGTGTGGGCCCCCTGCTGCCCGCCTCCGACTCTCCTTCGGTGTTCTGGAACCTCCCGGGGAAAATAAGATATTTGGTCTTTGTTTCGTCGAATTCCGAGAATATTGCCCGAACAGCCTTTCCGGAACCAAAAACAACGAAAAACGAGAACTGGCACTTCGACATCTTGTTAATAGGTTAGTTCCGGAAAATGCATGAAATCATTATAAAGTGCGAGCAAAACATGTAGGTATTGTCATAAAACTAGCATGGAACATCAGAAATTATAGATACGTTGGAGACGTATCAGCGGGCATGCGATCTGCTGGCTGAGGGACTCGTGGTAGCTGACAATGACCCCGCAGCCATCGTGGGAGCACATGACCTGCGTCGTTCCAGTGATGTTGTACGCGATGGACTCCAAATTCGTAGCGTTTCATTCCATGATGCCGTCCATCGCCGCCTCGTGGTTGAATCCGGAGCCGTGTTACTCTTCTTCTGGCACCGTTTACTTGGAACCTCACCGACAGTGGCAGGCGACAGGCCTCATACAACCCTGCAACTCCGATCAATATTAATTGATGGTAAAATGGATGTATCTACAACTAAAATGTTTCTAGATACATCTATATTACCATCAAGTAATATGAATCGGAGGGAGTACAAGGAATGATAGTTTAGCACAAGTGAAACCAGCAAATAAAAATCAATGGACTCTCGGAGGAAAAGGGAGCGACCTTGCTGAACTTGGGGCAAATCCATGGGGTTTGAGAGACAAATGATTTGATATCTAAAGCCGGTTAGTTGAGAGAGAGAGAGAGAGATATAGAGATAGAGTGTGTGGGGTTGTGGGGAGAGTTTGATCACTTCTTGGTTTAAAACGAGGATTCATACAAGGTAGATAGCCAGAAGTGAACCCCAACATGGTCATTCCAATATAATTTGGGAAAATGGGTACAAGGATTCATATTTGAATTTTTGGGGAGGTAGTAGAATGGCATGGCCAACAAGTTTCAGTAAATTTTGATAGTATTGTTCATAGTGGAAGTATGTAAACCATGAATGATATGACTCCATGATTTATTTCGACCTGTTTCTATCGAGCCCCACAAGAACTTTGGCTTGTTTACAAATTTAGGTCGATCAATCTCACGATGCTATCCCCTTTATAACAAAATATGTTGAACTAGTATTCCTCTAAAAATCATTTTTGTATGCATTGTTCGGTACTTTTCATAGCTAAAGTGCTTACTCCCTCCGTTAGGGATTATAATGCCAGCGTGCATCCCTATATCATTAATTTGATTACAACATAATATGAATTTTACGGTACAAAAATTATATCATTGGAAACTAGACATCCATTTGAACTTTTTATTCGTATATTTTGGGTAATATATATATCGTGTATTATGTTTCTCAATTTTACAACATAGGTTTACTTGTCTGCCTTGTAATATCCCTAACGGATATATAGTATATCACAGATTTATAACTTCATGTTTTGTTTTGCCATTTTACGATTTTTTCGAACCACCTTCGGCTTGATTTCAAATTTAGGTCAAATTATAGGTGCATTGTGACGCCCCGAAAACCGGTACCATGAGGATTCCAGCGATCCCGCCGAAATCCGCATGATATCGATTCTGAGACGCCCTCCGACACGACGTGCGCGACGAATCACACACGTGATGCCAGAGGAATTAACACGAGCGGTAACATTACAACAGGATTACAATAGAGCCCACAAGAAACATATATTACAACAAAGACTCCAACGAGTCAAGATACAAATATACAATACAAAGATCCAAATCATACAGAAGATCGAATACGTCCGAGTACGGACAAGATACAAATTGGACTAAGAGTCCTGAAGATAACCAGTGGCGTCCATAACCCCGCCCGGGCCAAGCCGGAAGGGTAACCTTGCTAACGTCGTCATCTCGTACCTGTCAAAGTCGGGCCATCGGTTGCCGACAAAAGGGAGGAAGCAAAAGAGAAAGGGAAAAGGCGAGAGTAAGTACCAAGGAACGAACTCCGGCACGTACTTAGCGAGACTGGAAATGGCTATGCTCGTCGAGCGAGTATAAATATATATCGCCTGGGGCTATATGGTAGGTTTAGCGGCAGCAAAACTATAACCAATAGAGACACACTACGACATCCGTCTACTCAGATAAGATAAGAGAGCGCATAAGGTAACAGATAAAATACTACACAAACATAACCCAGCCAAATACACATATCCCCTTCAACATTTGCGAAGAGGCAATGTAAAAGGCACTCAACGGTGGACAAGTTTTATTAGGTATCGGTTGTAGTAATGCTATATTACTACGCAAGTTATTAGCAGATTATTAGCAACAAGATAATGGTGTAAGTTGTTCTATGATCAAGCTATACAATTCCAAGTCGTCCATAACCGCGGACACGGCTTATCGATAAGATGTACACCCTGCAGGGGTTGCCCAAATGTAACCATACGCATGCTCGACCCGCTTCTTACAGGCGATGTCTCACAACAAGACCGTTCCCAGTTCAACAAGAAAGTCTAGGGGGGCCACCCAACTAAGCTACCCGTGACGAAGTTCGGCCGTACTCCGAGACGGACCTAGAGGTTGCGTAGGCGTCTAGGCGGGCACTAACGGCCAAGCACTAGATAAGTCGTCTAGCAATTATGCAGTGCAGTACAGAAATAAACCACCCGAAGGCAACAGAAGTAAACACCCGAAGGCAACGGTAATAAATATGCGTGCACCAAATAAAACCAAGGTTGTGGCCCGCTTTTCAACGTGACTTGAGAAAAGGTAATGGGTGAGGGGGTCCCGGTGAATCCCCACGCATGGGTAGAGCGCTCAATCTCGGAACGGATAACAAGAACTCGGGTCCTAGGGGACATTAGCGAGTCAAAGTTCCGATGCTTTCGCAAAGGGCTCACGGATGCCTCTCGCTTACAATTTTAGTTGTTAACAGTTAAGTAAATCATGTGTATCTCCAACAACCGATATAGCATGTGATAACCTCCCAACAACCCAACATATCCCGATAACGGATCGAGATAAACAACGAGCCTAAACACGCCTACGACTCGCAAGGCTCAAACATCAAGCAACGGCTATGGTTAAGGAATGATACATATAGGAGTATTATGGTAAACAAGTGGAATAGGACACGTGACTCGATAAAGAATCGCAACATAAGGATAGCAGTGCGAGGGAGAGAGTAAAATAGGTGAAGAGAGAGGGCTCGCCTGTGAAAGGTTGAAGAAGAACTTGTCGGAGAACTCGTCGTATCTCACATCACCACTTCGTGATCCTATCCGGGAAGATGCAAATGCTGGAACACACAACGTATGCAAGTCTTACCACTACGGATAAAGAAGATCCAGCATGATCATGATGATATGCATGACATGGCAAACATGATGCGGCGGTGCAACTTATCCATATTAATCGGAGTCAAAACCCCGGACAAACAAATTAAGGTTGGAGTTGCATTTCTACTGGCAAATTAATTGGTTGTTAGTATGGCATAACATGGCAGGGGTGAGCTACTTCAAAGTTAAATGGAATCGGGACAACATTTATATAATATCCCACATATTCCATATTAGGTGATAATGCAAACTATCACGAGATGGTATGAAGCATGATGCAAGAGCAGACATGGATGGCATATTATTGTTCCTTATGTTTTTCTGATCAATTTTCATATATAAAATATTTTATTTCGAGTTACAGATTAAAAGTTATTAATTTTGCAAGAATAACCCATTTTCTGTAAAACAAAAGGGAAAGGATTGGCAGAGGCCGAACTGGACCAGACCTGCGCGGTACTGGGCCGGAACCTTGCTTGCGCTGACGGCCTGGCTCGCTGGGATGTGGTAGATGGATCTGGGCCGAGGCCCATCAGCAGAAGATCCAACAGATCTGGCAAAACAGAGCAAAAAGGGGGATAAATTGCTTGTAGCAGATATAGAACTCAGGATCTCCTGGAACTGGGCTGAGGAACGAACCAGCTGGGCTAGATGTTGTTGATGGAATTGGAAAGACTCCACGCTTGATACCCTTTTGTGTTTGCGAGATCTGGACCAAAAATAGAGGAAGAAGGACTGGATTTAAGGCTGGTGTGAGGATTTGAACTCGCATGTTCTGGGCAAGGAAACAAGGAACAAACCACCACGGTACGCTGCTGATGTTGTCCATACACAGGTGCATGTTGGTTTGAACCAAGCCGATGCGAAGATCTGGGTCGAAAGAGACCATGGCGGAGCTTGCAATCAAGAATGGATATGACGATTGCGGGCGAATCGGGAAGCGGGAGAGGGTGCGTTCGACGCGGGAGAACATGGGGAGCCTGCTGGGGATGCTCAAGGTGCCGGGGACCCACCAGAGCATCGTCGGCGTCGAGGTCCTACGGCGAAGGATGGCGGTTAACGTGGGCAGCCCGATAGAGAAAGAGATAAGGAAAAACGAGGGGCTCTGGAGATGCGCATGATCACCTGGAACGTTGCGGAGGTGTCGGTGGCGCCGGCGGATGGCCGGAGCGGTCGAATTTCTTCGATTTGGTCACCGGAGTTGGAGAAGGAATCCGCGAATTTGGCAACGATTGAAAAGCTTCTGGGTCGATTCCTTATACGTGGAGGAAGAGGAGAACAAGGCGGATCTCCCGGTGGCTTCAGCTTGGCGAGAGGCGGTCTGCAACGGCAGCGCCATGGTGAAGAGGAGGGAGGCAGTGAGGTTTTCTCCTGTTCGTTTGCTCACAGAGAAAGGAGAAAGGGTGGAGGCATGTAGCTGGTGGCGGCGTGGAGAGGAGGAGAGGCTGGGGTTGGTGGCCTCTAGGGTTTGCGAGGATGGATAAGGGGAAGGGAGCAGGTGAGGAGGGGTTGTTGTGGTGGTGGAGGACCACAGTATCCATGCCATGTGCGTGCTCGTGGAGGAGAAAGATGACAAGGAAAGAAAACAACGAAGGGGTACGGGCCAAGGTTGCTGGGCTAGGCCAGGAAGGAGGTGGGCTGCGGGGGAGAGAGGGAGATATGGGCCAGAGAGAGGGAGAGGCCCAAGGAGAGAGGGGAAGTGATTTTCTTTTAAACCTTTTTCTCTTTTCTTTCAAAACTGTTTTGCAAATTGAGTTTGAATCAAACAAAGTTTGAATTTGAAAAAGAGATGAGAAGATAGAGAATAAGGATGGCAATTTTACCCATGGGTACCCGTGGGTACCGTACCCGCATGGGCAGGGTATGGGTACACTTTTATGCCCATGGGTAGTACCCATACCCTACCCGTTAAGTCATGGGTAGGGCACGGGTATAGCTTTGTACCCGCAGGTATACCCATACCCTGCCCGTTTATTGTCAATTTCTTATGTTACACGTCTACTTTTGTTTACTTATGAGTACTATATGAGAATGGCATTTTTTATATTTTTTAATTGTTATGTACTCAACTACCTGTTATCGAGTTGAGATGATTCATTTTTTAATGAAATTTATTATCGATAAATGTAAAATTGTGAGAAACATATGTACAATTTAGCCTACCCACTGGGTACCCAATGGGTATGGGTACCACGCGGTATGGGTATGGGTAAATTTTTATACCCATGGGCACGGATATGGGTAGAAGTTTGTACCCATCGACTATACGGATGTGGGTATGGTATTGCTCTACCCTGCCCATACCCTGCCCATTGCCATCCTTAATAGAGAACAAAGTAATTAAAATAATATTTATATTTGTTTTGATTTTAGGGTTTTAAATGAAAGAGGAGAGGGGGTTTATTAAACCATATGAGAGGGTAAACAAAATAATTAGGGCTTCAAAATAATTTTTATTGTGTAAAAACCATGGATGATATGATGCATGATGTCATGAGGATGCACAAAAAGAAAAGAATAAACAAAATCTATTAGGGGTATATCCTGGGCCGTTACATGTCCAGCTGTGCATAACCGAACTGAAACCGAAAACCGAACCGAAAAAAACCTAACCGAAACCAAATTTCAGTTTTTATGGTTTTATGGTTAGGTTTCAGTTAGTAAAACACCAAACCGAAAGAACTTCAGTTAATTCAGTTTTTAACTGAAAAACCGTGGTTAAACCGAAAGAAACCGAACACACAGAGCAACATAAAATCTCGTCCAGCCCAGCTTCAAACGTAGCCTTAATATAGCACCTAAACTGAAAAGTCTACACGTAAGGTGGTTTGGGGGTCAGGTCTTTTGTTTGTCCGTCTGGTTAGTGCCCGGTAACCACAGAGTTGCTAGTTCGAGTCGCATATATTAGATGGCCTATTTTTATTTATTTTTCTTTCTCTCTTTGGCAAAACCTTTCGTACGGCCATACAAAATACATCCATATTTTAGTTTGTTCGAATTTTCTTTCTTCTTTGTTTTGCTCTCTTGCAAAATCTTTAGTACGATCATACAAAATACGAGAAAATGAAATATATGGCCATAAAAGTTACTTTTCAATCCAAAATTCGCGTCAACTTTGGTTAGTTTGGTTATTACCGAAACCGAACCGAAGTTTAATGGTTATTACCGAAACCGAATCGTATTTTTATACGTAACTGTATTAACCGAAGTATTGAAACCGTATTTACCGTATAACCAAATAAACCGAACCGAATTAACCATATTAACCGAACGCGCAGCCGGAGTTACATGCATGCTATGTGTTATACTTGGATGCAGCGCACATGTTTGGCCATTGTTTTAGGCTTCCAAATCTTGGGGGGCATGTCCATGTATTTACCTTGTTTTTTTAATTCTAATTCATGTACCCTTCCTCCCAATTACATTTGAAATAAAACTAATTTAGCCCAAAAATAATTCACTATATGGTTGCACACAAAGATAATTCATGGATCGTTGGAAATTGCCATCGTACGTAGCTACCATGTCTCATATGCAGATGTGTGAAAATTGGATGGTGGTAGTGTGTACACTTCATGCGGTAGGCACTTCATATAAAACACCCATTTAATATAATTTGTATCGTTTGGGCAATAATCAAAAGATGAAAAAAAAACACATTTACGAGTGGAAACCCCAAAAAAAACTAGTTTGCGAACTCTTGATGGCAATGAAAATTTGCGTATATGTGCGAAAAATAGGGTCAAGGTATTAAAATGTTCGCCCTGGTTCTTTAAGTAACTAGGCACATATATATATGGGCGTGGGAAATTGAAGAAGCAAGGAAAACTCCAACATATATATGAATGGTGAGAGATCGAACCCTTAAAGGTTCTTCTAATAAAGGTCATGATTTGTATTTTACCTAGGTATGTATTATTGTACATCACAAATGTGAAATGAAAAAGATGTGCATCTCTACAAACCTTAAACTCTAAAGCCCCTAAACCCTAACCATAAACCTTGTATATAAACCATAAACCTGTATATCTCAACCAAAAAATGAGTAATGTGATTCAAATGGGTGACATTGTTTTCTCGTAGCTTGCAATGCTCCCACACACTTCTGGGGAAGCGAGGCCTCAAACTCATGGTGCAAAAAACATTGCAGGGTTCTTCTCTAAAAAAAGATGTGTATATATGCCATGTTTATTTGGCATTGCTCATAGAGGTAGTATATAAACCACAACTGATATGGCTATGCATGCTTTGTTTCGACCTTTTTCTATCGAGCCCCACAATAACTTAATTTGGCTTGTTTTGAAATTTAGCTAGCTAGGCCGATCAATCTCACAATGTTATCACCCTTTTTTAATTTGTGCTAGTTACGTGCGGCGCGTGTGTTTGGCCATTATATAATGTACCATGGCTCGATCCACACATTCAGGTCACACACCCATGTAATTTTGTTCAATGTTTTGTTTGAACAATACTTCTTCTATACATTGTACCAAATTTGCACTTAAGCGGATTTAGCCCCAGGAAATTGTATATATATGGATGCACATTGAGATAATTCATGAAACCTTGGAAATGGCCATCTTGTCATGCATGTTTCCCCACAAATGATAGTTTGATTGGTGGCTGACAAGCAAAAACACATTTATGAGCGACAACCCAAAATGCACATATTTTGCAAAGTTTTCATGCTTGCATGAAAAGTTGCAAATATATACATAAAATTGGACCATAATTCAAAATTTTGACATGGTTCTTGTGTAGTGGTACCAAACTCACATGTGGGAGGAAATTTAGCTGGACAAAGTCCAACTGGTGCCAATCTACTTGAAGTGCTCTTCTCTAAACACGGGTATGGCATGTCTGGTATTTTCACTAGCTATATGTACAAAATGATGAACAATCCATGTGTTTTGATTCTCTTTTTCGAATCACGTATGGCTTGATTTCAAATCTAGGTCAAATCACTGGGGGAGGGGGACGAATGTGTTTCTTTTCGATGCATCGCTCGTATTTGCGAGTTTTTCTGGGTCCCACAAATTCAGGGTAGCATCATCACCCCCTCCCTTCCCGTGCGGAAAAAGTTTTAGGCGAGTAGTAAAACGGCATGGCCAACAACTTTCAAGTAACATTTTGAATATAACCAAAATGTACCAATTGATAGATGAGTTAACTTGGCTTCATGAAAAAAAAAATGTCATGTAAATGAGGTAACTTTGCTTTCCTTCCCTTGGATCCATAGTAAACTTTGTAGTAATATAGTATATAATCACAGTATAATAATCACCCGAGTTATTAGAGCAACAAGTTTGTCACTTACGTGTGGTTCCTATGAGTGAGGTCCCACACTTCAGTGAGCACAAGTCACGTACGTTCGGTAGCCAAACTACCAGCTATCTTCTTTGTCAAGAGAAAGGCATCAAGACTCTCTCCCTCTCTCCCTCTCTCCAATTATCCACTCCGGACGGTGGCTATTAAGGACCCAATCAAATTTCTTGCTTTCAGCATGGGACTACCATGTAAATCTTAGGGATTTAGATGTAATTTCCTCTTTATTTTGTGTCCTGTGATGAACTGTCCTCAGATCCATATTGGAAATATGGGTACTTGTGGATCGTTCGGTTGTCCCTCTCACCCAAAAAAACATCTCTCTCATTCTTGGCCTCGCTCGCACCACTTGCGCACTAACAAACCCTACACAACAGTCAACATCACCATAAATAAGAGGGGCCCCGTGACTGCTCTCCCTTCGTCTCCTCCCGTGTGATCCCTCTTCCTCCGAGTTTTAGTGGACGGGCAAACACATGTGCTGCCTAGAAATAATAATAAAAATGTATAAACATCGACCTACGAATCTGTGATTAAATAAGGTAAACTAGGGTTTTTCCCAGTACTACGGATCAATTTCAAAAAATCCAAATACGGGGTTTGATTTTGGCCTGCTAACATAAAATTAAATAATCTGAACTAGTATTCCTCTAAAAAATCATTTTGGTATGCATTGTTTGGTACTTTTCATAGCTAGAGTGCTTACTCTCTCCGTTAGCAAATAGCCTTCTTATGTCATATAGTAAGCATTCAAGTTGACAAACAAGGTCAAGACATATTCAAACCAGAAAAATCATATATCTACCCCCTAACCCTAAACTCTGTCTTATGAAGTCAAGCATGAAGAGAAGTGGTTTTTGATTTCAAACATGGAGATTTCAAAAACCTCCCAAGAGCTTTATTTTGGATTCACTAAGAAGGATATAGGCTTAATTTTTCATATTCATCTTTTTTAACTTGTTTAAATCTTGGTGAAACGTAGGATTTTACCAAGACTCAAGTGGGCATAAAAATTAAAAAAAAATCAAAAACTTGAAAAACCAAAGCACATAGTCTTCTTATGTCATAAAGTAAGCATTCAAGTTGATAAACAAGGTCTAGACATATTCAAACACGAATAATCATGTATCTACCCCTAACGCTAAACTTTGTCTTATGAAGTCAACATGAAGAGAAGTGGTTTTGGGTTTCAAACATGGAAATTTCAAAAAACTCCCAAGAGCTTCATTTTGGAGTGACTAAGAAGGATCCAGGCTTACTTTTTCTATTAATGTTTTAAACTTATTTAAATCTTGGTGATACCTATGATTTGACCATGATTCAAATGGGCATAAAAATTCAAAAAAATCAAATAAATGAAAAACCAAAGCACATAGTCTTCTTATGTCATATAGTAAGCGTTCAAGTTGATAAACAAGGTCTAGACATATTCAAACCAGAAAAATCATGTATCTACCCCCTAGCCCTAAACTCTATCTTAAGAAGTCAAGCATGAAGAGAAGTGGGTTTGGGTTTCAAACACGGAAATTTCAAAAACCTCCAAGAGCTTCGTTTTGGAGTGACTAGAAGGATCCAGGCTTACTTTTTATGTTCATGTTTTAAACTTGTTTAAATCATGGAAAACATAGGATTTGACCAAGATTCAAATGGGCATAAAAATTCGAAAAATCAAAAACCAAAGCACATAGTCTTCTTATGTCATATAGTAAGCATTCAAGTTGATAAACAAGGTCTAGACATATTCAAACTAGAAAAATCATGTATATACCCCTAACACTAAAGTCTGTCTTATGAAGTCAAGCATGAAGAGAAGGGGTATTGGGTTTCAAACATGGAAATTTTTAAAACCTCCCACGAGCTTCATTTTGGAGTGACTAAGAAGGATCGATACATGCTTGCTTTTTCTATTCATGTTCTTAACTTGTTTAAATCTTGGTCAAACCTAGGATTTGACCAAAATTCAAATGGGCATAAAAATTCAAAAAAAGAAAAAAACCAAAGAAAAACCAAAGCACATAGTCTTCTAATGTCATATAATAAGCATTCAAGTTGATGAACAAGGTCTAGCCATATTAAAACCAGAAATCATGTATCTACCCCTAACCCTAAACTCTTTCTTATGAAGTCAAGAATGAAGAGAAGTGGTTTTTGGTTTGAAACATATAAATTTCAAAAGCCGCCCAAGAGCTTCATTTTGGAGTGATTAAGAAGGATACGGGCTTACTTTTTCATATTCATGTTTTAAACTTGCTTAAATCTTGGTCAAACCTAGGATTTGACCAAGATTCAAATGGGAATAAAAATTCAAAAAAATCAAAAAAATAAAAAACCGAATCACATAGTATTCTTATGTCATATAGTAAGAATTCATGTTGATAAACAAGGTCTAGACATATTCAAACTAGAAAAATCATGTATCTACCCCCTAACCCTAAAATATGTCTTATGAAGTCAAGCATGAAGAGAAGTAGTTTTGGGTTTCAAACATGGAAATTCCAAAAACCTCCCAAGAGCTTTATTTTTTAGTGACTAAGAAGGATCCGGGCATAATTTTTCTATTAGTGTTTTTAACTTGTTTAAATCTTGGTAAAACCTAGGATTTGACCAAGATTCAAATCGGCATAAAAAATCAAAAAAAATGAAAAACCAAATCACATAGTCTTCCAATGTCATATAGTTAGAGCATTCAAGTTGATAACCAAGGTCTAGGCATATTCAAACCAGAAAAATCATGTATCTACGCCTAACCCTAAACTCTATCTTTTGAAGTCAAGCATGAAGAGAAGTGGTATTGGGTTTCAAACATGGAAATTTCGAAAACCTCCCACGAGCTTCATTTTGGAGTGACTAAGAAGGATCGATGCATGCTTACTTTTTCTATTCATGTTTTTAACTTGTTTAAATTTGGTCAAACCTAGGATTACTAAAATTCAAATGGGCATAAAATTGAAAAAAATGAAAAAACAAATGAAAAACCAAAGCACATAGTTTTCTTATGTCATACAGTAAGCATTCAACATGATAAACAAGATCTAGATATATTCAAACAAGAAAAATCATGTATCTACCCCTAACCCTAAACTCTGTCTTATGAAGTCAAGCATGAAGAGAAGTGGTTTTGGTTTCAAACATATAAATTTAAAAAACCTCCCAAGAGCTTCAGTTTGGAGTGACTAAGAAGGATACGAGCGTACTTTTTCATATTCATGTTTTAAACTTGTTGAAATCTTGGTCAGACCTAGGATTTGACCAAGATTCAAATGGGCATAAAAATTCAAAAAAATCAAAAACCAAAGAACATAGTCTTCTTATGTCATATAGTAAGCATTGAAGTTGATAAACAAGGTCTAGACATATTCAAACCAGAAAAATAAGGTATCAACCCCCTAACCCTAAACTCTGTCTTATGAAGTCAAGCATGAAGAGAAGTGGTTTTGGGTTTCAAACAGGGAGATTTAAAAACCTCCCAAGAGCTTCATGCATTTTGGAGTGACTAAGAAGGATACAGGCTTACTTTTTCATATTCATGTTTTAAACTTGTTTAAATTTTGGTCAAACCTAGGATTTGACCAAGATTCAAATGGGCATAAAAAGTCAAAAAATAAAAATAATAAAAAACCAAATGACATAGTCTTCTTAGGTCATATAGTAAGCATCACCCCAAAAGGGGAGACACCATAAATAACAAGGGCCCGTGACTGCTCTCCCTTCGTCTCTTCCCGTGTGATCCCTCTTTCTCTGAGTTTCACTGGACGGGCAAACACATATGTTGCCTAGTAATACTAATAAAAACATAAAAAAAACCGACCTACGAATCTATGATTAAATAAGTTAAACTAGGGATTTTCCTAATACTATGGATCAATTTCAAAAAAAAATCCAACTAGTGGTTTGATTTTGGCCTACTAATATAAAATTAAATAATCTGAACTAGTATTCCTCTAAAAAATCATTTTGGTATGCCTTGTTTGGTACTTTTTCATAGCTAGAGTGCTTGCTCCCTCCGTTAGAAAATAATCTTATTATGGCATATAGTAAGCACTCAAGTTGATAAACAAGGTATAGACATATTCAAACCATAAAATTCATGTATCTACCCCCTAACCCTAAACTCTGTCTTGTGAAATTAAGCATGAAGAGAAGTGGTTTTTGGTTTCAAACATGGGGATTTCAAAAACCTCCCAAGAGCTTCATTTTGGAGTGACTAAGAAGGATACAGGCTCACTTTTTCATATTCATGTTTTAAACTTGTTTAAATCTTGGTTAAACCTAGGATTTGACCAAGACTCAATTGGTCATAAAAATTCAAAAATATAAAAAAAATGAAAAACCAAACACATAGTCTTCTTATGTCATACAGTAAGCATTCAAGCTGATAAACAAGGTCTAGACATATTCAAACCATAAAAATCATGTATCTACCCCTAACCCTAAACTCTGTCTTATGAAATCAAGCATGAAGAGAAGTGGTTTTGGTTTTAAACATAGAAATTTCAAAAACCTCCCAAGAGCTTCATTTTGGAGTGACTAAGAAGGATACGGGCTTACTTTTTTATGTTCATGTTTTAAACTTGTTTAAATCTTGGTCAAACCTAGGATTTGACCAAGATTCAAATGGGCATAAAAATTCAAAAAAATCAAAAACCAAAGCACATAGTCTTCTTATGTCATATAGTAAGCATTCAAGTTGATAAACAAGGTCTAGACATATTCAAACCAGAAAAATCATGTATCAACCCCCTAACCCTAAACTCTGGCTTATGAAGTCAAGCATGAAGAGAAGTAGTTTTGGGTTTCAAACATGGAGATTTCAAAAACCTCCCAAGAGCTTCATTTTGGAGTGACTAAGAAGGATACGGGCTTACTTTTTCATATTCATGTTTTAAACTTGTTTAAATTTTGGTCAATCCTAGGATTTGACCAAGATTCAAATGGGCATAAAAATTCAAAAAAAAAACAAAAAACAAAGGACATAGTCTTCTTAGGTCATATACACTACAAGAGAAGTTTCCATAGCGGACGAAGTTGAAGTCGCGCCGTGGTTGCTACTGCACCATGGCCGTCGATTTTTGGTCTCTCCGTGGTACATGTCAAAACGTTTTTTTTCTCGTCGCCTAGCCCGATGAAAACGTCCAAAACATCCAAAACCTCCAAAAACATCGCGTATGGTGGCCCGGGACGTGGTGCATCACGAATTCTCGGGTTCGCCGGCCGAGTCAACACAAATCCGCACCGCCCAGGGATGTAGGGCCCAGATGGTAGCCTCTCTAGCATTGTTTTTTTCTCGATCACGCCATCTCGTTCAACGCTCTCCGATCGAGCCGTTTACGATGCAGGATCATGGGTCCCGCATGTCATCCTCTATGAATGAAAATTCTTTCTTTTATTGGATTTTGTTTTGACCCCCTGATTTCTGGCTACATCCTTTTTCTTTTGATCTCGTGCCGCCTTGGAAACGTTGAGACCGCTGCTGCTAAATGGGACCTGCATGTCATCCTCTATGTGCAATCAAGATTCTTTCCTTGGAGTTATGTTTGGCATCTCATATTTGGTCACTTGCCTTTTTCTTTTGGTCCCGTGACGCCTCTCAAATAGTGATACCGCTGCTGCTAAATGGGACCCGCATGTCATCCTCTATGTGCAATCAACTTTCTTTTCTTGGAGTTATTTTTGGCACCTGATATTTGGTCACTTGCCTTTTTCTTTTGATCCTGTGCCGCCTCTCAAACGGTGATACCGCTGCTGCTAAATGGGACCCGCATGTCCTCCTCTATGTACAATCAACTTTCTTTTCTTGGAGTTATTTTTGGCACCTGATATTTGGTTACTTGCCTTTTTCTTTTGATCCCGTGCCGCCTCTCAAACGGTGATACCGCTGCTGCTAAATGGGACCCGCATGTCATCCTCTATGTACAATAAAAGTTTCTTTTCTTGGATTTTTTCACCCTCTGATTTTTGGCTATTACCTTTTTCTTTTGATCCCCTGCCGCCTTTGAAACGTTGAGGACTCTGTTGGCTCATAGGTCCCACATGTCAGCCTGTATGAACGATAAAGCTTTCCTTTCTTGGAGTTTTGTTTACCCCCTAATTTCTGGCTACTTTCTTTTTCTTTTGATCTCAAGCCGCATTTGAAATGTTGGGACCGCTGCTGCAAAATGGGACCCGCATGTCATCCTCTATGTAAAATAAAAGTTTCTTTTCTTGGATTATTTTTCACCCTCTGATTTTTGGTCACCTGCCTTTTTATTTCGATCTCATGCCGCCTTTGAAAATATTGAGGAACATGCTGGCTCATCGGACCCGCATGTCATCCTCTATGTACTATAAAAGTTTCTTTTTTTGGATTTTTTTCACCCTCTGATTTTTGGCTATTTCCTTTTTCTTTTGATCCCCTGCCGCCTTGGAAACGTTAAGTAAGCTGCTAACTCATGGGACCCCGCATGTCATCCTCTATGTACAATCAACTTTCTTTTTTCTTTTGATCTCAAGCCGCATTTGAAACGTTGACACCGCTGCTGCACAATGGGGCCCGCATGTCATCCTCTATGTACAATAAAGTTTCTTTTCTTGGATTATTTTTGCTCCTGATATTTGGTTACTTGCCTTTTCTTCTCATGCCGCCTTTGAAACATTGAGGAAGCTGCTGGCTCATCGGAGCCGCATGTCATCCTCTATGAACAATAAAAGTTTCCTTTGTTGGATTTATTTTTTACCCCTAATTTCTGGCTATTTGCTTTTTTCTTTTGATCTTCTTCCCCCTTTGAAACGATGAGGACGCTGTTGGCAGGTCGGTCCCACATGTCATCCTCTATGGACAATACAATTTTCCTTTGATGGATTTATTTTTGAACCCTAATTAATTTTTGGCTATTTCCTTTTTTTTCTTTTGATCCCCTGCCGTCTTGGAATGGTTGAGGATGCTACTTCCTCATGGGTCCCGCATGTCATCCTCTCACAACGGTAAATATTTCTTTTCTTGGATTTTGTTTACGAACTGATTGTTGGCTTATTTTTTCTTTCGATCTCCTGCCGCCTTTAAAACGTTGACGACGCTACTGGCTCACAGGTCCCACATGTCAGCCTCTATAAACAATAAACGTTGATGATGCTCCTGCCTGATGGGTCCCGCATGTCATCCTCTCAGAACGATAAATGTTTTCTTTCTTGGATATTTTTACCAACTGATTTTTGGTTTTTTTTATTTTCGATCCCCTGACGCCTTTAAAACGTTGATGACGCTGCTGGCTCATGGGTCCCCGATGTCAGCCTCCCCGTACAAGAAACATGTGATATCTTGATTATTTTGTAGACAATAAATAGTGTATTTCCCTCTGAGCTATTGCAAACGGATAAATTAAATCTTTATTTTTACATAAACAAACTTATATGTTGAATCTCCTTGTTTTTTGTTTTTGCGAAGCATAGGACTTTCCTGTTTTTTTTGGAGAAAAATCCGAACATTCCTGTTTTGGAGTGGGCTGAAATTGTACGAGTCAAAAGGCCCAGCAGGATAGTTCGAATGCCCAGATGTCCAGATGTAGCCCAATTGAAATCCTTCTTTTCTTGGATTTTTTTCACCCCCTGATTTCTGGCTACTTCATTTTTCTTTTGCTCCTTCCGCCTTGGAAATGTTGAGACCGCTGCTGCAAAATGGGACACGCATGTCATCCTGTATGTACAATAAAGTTTCTTTCCTTGGATTATTTTTGGCTCCTGATATTTGGTCACCTTCCTTTTTCTTTCGATCTCATGCCGAGTTTGAAAATATGAGGAAGCTGCAGGCTCATGGGTCCCACATGTCATCATCTATGAACAATAAAAGTTTCCTTTGTTGGATTTATTTTTGACCCTAAATAATTTCTGGCTATTTCCTTTTTTCTTTTGATCCCCTGCCGCCTTGGAATAGTTGAGGATGCTGCTGCCTCATGGGTCCCGCATGTCATCCTCTCAGAAAGGTAAATGTTTCTTTTCTTGGATTTTGTTTACCAACTGATTTTTGGCTTATTTTTTCTTTCGATCTACTGCCGCCTTTAAAACGTTGAATACGCTGCTGGCTCATGGGTCCCCAATGTCAGCCTCCCCGTACTGCAAATCCTCTTTCTCCAAAGGTTGTATTTCTAGGTACCTAAGGTGGATTCGAATCTGCCGTGGTTCAGGCAGCTCAGGTAAGCCTTCTTGCACTGATTAATGGAAGTAGTGTATAGCAAGGTCAAGACATGTGGCTTGGTGTAATGAATCTATTTGGATCATGTTGTGGGTTCAATCTGATAGTTCTCTAACAGGTCAGCCAAAATATAAATTAAGTTTTTTCTAAAACGGAAATGGAAATTAAGATGAACACAAACATTAGTAATCATAATAGTTGATCATACATATATACTTGCTAAGAGCAAAAGCTTGCCAGAGTTTTACCACCCATGCCATTAATTAGCAGTTCAGATAAGATAACTTTATATAAGTATAACTACAAATGCATTTGCTAAGGGCTCATGGGACAACAGAACTAGACAACCGCGAACTTTATGACCAGCATGTCATAGCGGCATCGAAAGATCTTGACCTTCAACTTTGATCCAATGCGAAGTTTGGCACCGTCAATGAAATTTTTCCACCTAGAAGTAACAGCCAAGCGGCCATCTGTGGGACTGACGGAGTACCGTCCCTCCACGGTGAGACCTTTACTCTCCATGACGAGGGATATCTTGCCCCTTCGGCCAGCATTGAGATCCTTGGAGATACTTTTAGCCAATTTCTGATTTAAACGAAGAGATACCACCAAAAATTAGTCAATGGCACCGATGCACTGAACCATGTGAGACTTTGAGAAGAGAAGACATCAAGATAAGAGTAGTTATGTTGTCATATACTCACGAACATAGCCTTCAGATGCGTCCTGGTCACCACACGGGTGGCCACAGCAATGAGCTGAGACCTCGGTGATCTAGCTGGGGCAGGTGCAGGAGCCTGGGCTGGTACACGAGCTGGTGCTGATGCAGGAGACTGCTGGGCAGGTGCAGTAAACGGTGCCTCTAGAGGAACCAGTGTTGATGCAGGAGACTGTTGGGCATGTGCAGTAAATGGTGCCTCTAGAGGAACTAGTGCTGATGCAGCAGCCTGTTGGGCAGGTGTAGTATATGGGGCCTCTACAGGAACCAATGCTGATGTAGAGGCATGCTGGGTAGATGCAGTAAATAGAGCTGGTACAAGAACCGGTGTTGATGCAGGAGAGTGGGAAGCCGGTGCCGGTGTTGGTGTGGATGCCCTTTGTGACATTTTCTCCTGTTCCATCAGGGGATCTGCAGCTTTGATCATGTTGAACCCAGCAAGCTAGAACAGAGAGAATGGTTTAGAACAACTGCTCGGAATGCAGTAATCAAAGGATATGAGTACAAATAAGTTACATATTATATATTTGGAAGTGTCTCCAACTCTGTAAGCAGTTACGTATATCTGCCCGTTTGAGTTTCTGATCCTCAGCTCGTCGCCCTTCTTCAGACCATAGTCAAAAGGAAACTTTCTCCAATCATGTCCACACAAATATGTGATGGCATGCGTCTTGTAGACATACACCTCATAGAACGTGTAGGTGTTCATCAATTTTCCATTGCCATGCATAGTGAAAGACCCTTCATGCGAACACATCTGGTTAATCATTGGACGGATTTCACAAGGTACAGTCTGCATGTGAAAATTGATACTAATGTAAGAAGCAGGAAGACTAAAAATAAGACTTTACTATATGCCAATTCATGTTAAACCACTGAGAATACATACCTGTAACTCAGTGAAGGAGTTATTAGAAAGGTAGATAGAGCCATAGGAGGTGTTATATGCGGGGTATGTACATGGGCCCGCCATATTCCCGCAAGCTCGGCATCGGGATGGTGAAGGAAACATGGGAGGTACTACTTGTGTGTAGCGCTGAATGTAAGTGGAAGAATTAGGTTGTGTAAAGTGCATAGTTCAGAGCAATGCAAATGTTGACAAGCGAGTGCATAACACTATGTTACAAACTGAACAGTGAAAATTTAGTGCATGATGAATATAAGCATGCTAATTTGGTGTTTCCGAATTCCAAAAAGTATTAGACAGAGCCGGTGATAATATCAGACATAAATCATGGCATGTATATGTGTCTTAAGAAAATATACCCGAACCCTTGGATGGTTACGGCCCGGTTGGTCCTTGGACTTGAGCTTATATAGGCATCCAGAAGGTGGGGCTGACAGTAACTTGGTGCAGCCTCTGCAGATGCCTCTGCGGATGCCTCATCAGCAGAAGTTGCAATCCTTTTGACCAATGAAGGCTTAGCAGTTTTAGACTGCATATGAAAATTGAAGAGCAACAGACATAAGCAGTGATATTAAATGAATCTATGAGACACTGATGCATATAGTGCTGGATGTAAGTGGAAGAATAGGGTTGTGTGTGCTTCTGAACTTTTGGTAAGCATTAGATAAAGCCGGCAATAAACAGACAAAAATCAAATCATGTATGAGGATTAAGAAAATATGCCTGCTTCCTGAAAAGGATATGACCCAGCTCGCCCGTGGTCTTGTGCTTGAGGAGGTTTTCAAAATATGGTGGCGGCACCATCGTCTTCACAGCAGCCTCATCAGGATCATTTTTTATCCATTTGCGTAGAGGCACAGAAGTTTCATCCTCCATATGAATAGCAATGGAACTCATCATTGATATTTAATAAATCATGAGACAGACTGATGCATATAGTGCAGGATGTAAGTGGAAGAATAGGGTTGTGCATAGACAACAGTTGACAACAATGCAAATGATTACAAAAGAAGCCAACGGAACTCAACATTTTATATACTGGATCAGACAGACTGAAAAGTGAAAAATTAGAGTATGATGATTGTAAGCAAACACGGTGTTTCTGAACTTTTGGTAAGCCTTAGACAAAGCCAACAGTAATTAAATAGATAATAATAAAATCATGTATGTGGATTAAGAAAATATACCAAATTCATTAAAAGGTCACCACCCAGCTGGCCCATGGCCTCATGCTTGTAGAGGTTTTCGGAAGATAGTGCCGGCACCATCGTACTCACAGCAGCCTCATCAGTCTCATTTTGTATGCACTTGAGCAAAGGCGCAGCAGTTTCAGCCTGCATAAGAATGGGAACAGATCTCAGCAGTGATATTGAATGACTCTGAGACAGACTGATGCATATAGTGCTGGATGTAAGTGGATGGGTATGGCTGTGTATGGACAACAGTTCACAACAATGCAAGGGTGTGTTCGGTTCTGAAACAACGTGGAATGGAATGGAATGGTTCCATTTCAGAGGAATGGAATGGTTACATTTTTGTTCGGTTGGGAAAAATGGCGAGCACAAGAGATCAAGGTTAAATTAATCATTTTTCTCAGAATTGTAATTAGCAATTGCAAATGAGATTTTAATCTCAAAGTCATAAATAACAGCGCCTAATGGTCCTCTTTTAATATAAAAATCGTAATTAACATCATTTTTTGTTGGGTTAGGGGAACTGGAGAGTAGATGAACATTACTATATGATGATTGTAAGCAAACGAATTTGGTGTTTCTAAACTTTTGACAAGCATTAGAAAAACCTGACAATAAACAGTCAAAAATCAAGGAATGTTTTGTGGATTAAGAAAATATACCATATTCATTAAACGGTCACCACCCAGCTGGCGCGTGGCCTTGTGCTTGTAGAGGCATTTAGAAGATCGGGGCGGCGTCAACATACTGGCAGCCTGATCAGCTGCAGTTTTGATCCTCCTTTTGAGTAAAGGCCCTAAAGTTTCAGTCTGCATATGAATAGCAAAAGGCAGACCTCAGCAGTGATATTGAATTACTGTATGAGATAGACTGATGCATATAGTGGATGCTCTTAGCCTTTTGCACCATGAACACTAGCTATGGACAGACAAAAAAACTAGTTGACTCAGCTTTGTCTAGATATGCATGTACTACCTCCATCCCAAAGCTTAAGGCTTATTTATTTTTGAGAAGTCAAAACAAGTAAAGTTTGACCAAAATTTCAGAACATTCTACCAACAAATATAATATTGTGTAGATACCGTACGAAAATATATTTCATTATCTATTTAATGATATTAATTTTGTATTTTGCATGTTAATGATTTTTGGTAAAAGCTTAGTCAAACATGGTATAGTTTGACTTTCTAAAAATAATATAAGCCCCAAGCTTTGGGATGGAGGTAGTAGTATCTAGAGCTAAAACACATCTAGATACATCCGTATATAAAGATAGTTGAGTCAATTAATTTGGATTTGAGGGAGTATCAGATTCAGACTACATCATGGTAAGTTGGTTAAAAAAATTACCCCTGGGCGGTCCCTGCCCAGCTCGGCAGTGGCATTTCGCTTCTTGTGCTGCAGATCGGGCCATGCTCCTGCAGCAGGTGGGGAGCTATTCTCGTTCCTCATAGCCTCAGCACGGAACCTGGAGGTACCAACCTGATATAGAGAATATAGAGCATGGTTTCACAGAGGCTTTACGCACAAACAACTATAGACATGTGCTACTTTAAGCATCTTCCAGAATAGGAACAGATTGAGGATGCAGACAGACACTTAAAAGGAAAAGAGTGGATAAGCAAACGGAGTACCTGCTTTGCGGGGATGGGGACGCAGCTCAGGCTCAACCAACTGCCCACATGCGTGGTCCTTACGCTACATTGTCCCCCCGAGGTCTTTCCTTTCCTGTAGAAGCTGACAAAAGATACAGTGAGGATCAGCAGAAAATACAAAGGTTGCAAATGTCGAAAAATAAAGGAAGAACACCCCAATCCAAGAAAAGGTAGCCCCCGCCCCCCACCACCATCAATCACACCCAGCGCGAGGGTGACCAGAAAGAGACCCCTTCGCCCAGAATAGGAAAGAGATGCGCAAGATCTCGAGGTGAGCAAAAAGAACCGGTATCAAGAAAGGAAAGAACATTACTAGTACTACCTAATCCGCTTGGTCTAGATGCAGCTTGCCCCTCCAAGCTGGATGCCTGGACGGTGGAGGCGAAAGGAGGGGATCGAGCTAGCGGCTTGCATCGGTCGGCACTCGATCGGAAGAGAAGGGGGGCTACATAAAGGGGAGGGGTAACATATTTTATTACACAATGAACTTACTGGTGTGACTAGGCATTACATGTCTAACTGAAACTGGGGCCCATAGTGTGGCACCCCAAATTCACTTGAAGCTGCCCGGCGGGACGCATTGGCGCGTCAAGAAAACCCCCGAATTGTAGCGGGGAACATAGATTTCAAAAAAATTAGAAACTCAAGCACACCACCACGCGCCAAGCACGCGGGCGGTTCCTTCCTCTTCCTTCTCCCCTATCCGAAAAAACCCCAAATCCCAAGCTCAAACAGAAAAAAACCCAAATCCCCTAGCCGACATCCATGTCCTTGTTGACCCGCTGGAGATCGTTCCCGGATGAGGCGGACCCCCCGCCCTGAGATCCCGAGTTCCGTCCACCTCGAGGCATTGCGTGCTGTCTCGCAATAGCGGCTTGAGGGCGTTGCAGAGGAAGTTCCACCGGAAAGTGCTCATGGCAACCGTGCAAGCTCACCGGCGTGCTGTATCCCGAGAGGAACTGGTCAAAGCTTTGCTATTCGCAAAAAAAATTGTGGGCCAAGAACTAGTCAAAGCTTCGTCTATGGCTTGCCGCGAGAGGCTTGGAGTCCGGAGTCAATAAATTAGCTGCTCGAGGACTTGGGTGGTTTACACTGATTCATATTAACTTACTCAAGTTTGTTAGTCTAGTTAACAAATGCATCTAGATACATTCATATCTAGACAAAATTGAGTCAATTAATATGAATCAGAGGGGAGTACCTGAAAGTGTTTCATGCTACCAATTAATGCGCTGGCAGGACTCGCTATAGAAGTAATTGTGCTACTACTCATACGATGAACTGATTGTGTGGGTGTCAAATTTTGCAACGTGATCATCCACTAATGCTTAATTATAGTTCTAGCGCCAAAGGCGTACTAATCATAACATAAATAGTACATACTACAGCACCAGAACATAAGAGTATGAATCATAAAGTAGCTCAACATTTTTCATCAGGGTTGGGTGGTCCTGAGACTACCGGGACGCCCCTGATGATCTCCGGGCATGCATCCACTTCAACTCAAAGTTGTGTACTCGGTCCACGGCCTCCTTCTGTAGGCTGGATAATCTCAGGTGCAGGACCTTCGTCTATGAAAGGCTCGTCATCAGTACCATTCACAGGTGCATCAGGGCTGGGTGGTCTTGAGACTACCCGGACGCCCCTCATGATCTCCGGGCGTGCATCCACTTCAACGCAAAGCTGTGTACTCGGTCCAAGGCCTCCTTCTGTAGGCTGGATAATCTCAGGACCTTCGTCTATGAAAGGCTCGTCATCAGTACCATCCACAGGTTCATCAAACTGAGATTCATCTTCAAATCTCCCATCAAACTGAGAGAACTCTTCAACTCTATGCTTCTGCAATTAGTACATCAACCGATTAGACAAACATCTAAGGGATGCAACCTGAACAAATGCCATTTTACATATTTACCTTCTCATCTGGCATAGCACATGTCCCAGAGCTAAAACCCGTTTCATGAAGCAAGCGCTTTTTCTCTCCTTCCCGTCCATCCATCTGCAACAAGTTAAATTTGAGTACAGAACCTTGCACAGCAATGCAAACTATTGATCAAACAGCAGCAGCATCAATATAAATAATTAACTACATATGCTTGCATACATACAGTGTGAGCAAGATCTGCTTCTCCCGCTAAAGGATCATTATATGGTTCACCATGATAAACCCACCTAACATATGTGCGGTCCATCCCAAAAATGTGTAAATGATCTTCCACTACATGGTGAGGCCTCTTCTCACCATTCATACATCTGCAGCGCGGGCAATACACGTCCAGGTTGTGACCTTCATGAGCTCTAACAAACCCCATAAAGGGTTGAACACCGTTTATATATGAAGGGGAACATAAGTGTCCATGTAGTATCCAAGTTCTTTCCATCTGTTTAATTATGAGATACTGTGGTTGGTGATTAATTTAAGGCGAAGTAGGAAATGTATATCCATCGAGTACAAAACTATACTATATGATTATGCATTTCAGCAATCATGTCGAGTACAAAACTAAAAATGCCCATCGACATTTTAGCAAACAGATCGTGTACAAAACCGTGCCATGGCATTTCAGCAAATTAACGGATCGAGTGCAGAACTGACTCTATATGCCCACGCAAATGAACAAATTGATCAAGGACAAATCGAGCGGAAAACTATAAAGTGCCAATTAGTTCGGGCATACTGACGAATGTTTTTAGATGCATTAAGAAAATACAAATCGTTAGGCCGTCTTGCCCGATGCATGATTGAGCTAGAGATAGCAGCCCTACCGTGGATCAACTTGACCACCAGTGCGTCTCGAGAAGAACGATGGGGAGGGGAAGTTTCTTCTTCGCACGGACGGGACAGGGAGGGGAAGCTCTTCGCACGGACGGGGATAAGTTGTTTAGGGGTGGGTGGGGGGTCATGCGTCCGGGCCGCCGGGGTGATAATTAATGTCGGTACGTGGTGTTTAATGAAGTTGCTTGTGTAATTTGCCGTGCACAAGGTTGAGGAATAGGCGGTTCCCTTTGCTGCGCGCACAATTCAAACTATCCCGCCCATGTAGTTTAAATTCGCCCTATTTTCGTTAAATCGACATAAAGTCATGTGAGTGGGGGGAAATTAGCAAAGTTTCTTGAAAATTATTAAAACTCTAGAATTATCCTTTAAATATGCTCTACTTCGTGTGAAAATCAGGGTGTGGAGGCATGTTGAGTTGTTTTATTTGTACTTTCTTCATTAAAACTACCATTTTATGCACTTTGGATGGAAAAAAGAAATCATTTCTACATAAATTTTACAACGCCATTTGCAAACATTAATTGTTTTACATGCCAAGATGCACCCATCCACCAAATATGGGGCAAAAGTTTATCATAATCTAGATATGTATAATTAGTGAGGGACCCCTTTAATTTTGTGCAATTTCCACTAATTAGATTGGGAGAAGGGGTTAATTAATTAGACCATGTTAGGGGTTATGTGTTTTAGATTAGGGTTCTGTGGATTCAAATACAACTTCTTTATTTGTGTGTTATGATTAATCAAAACTAGATCGATCGACTGCGCACAAATTATTAGAGGCACATGCCTTTGCGCACAAAATGCATGTGTGTTGTTGGCCACCAACGAGAGAGAGAGAGAGAGTGACGAGAGAGCGATTGAAATCCCCAAATTAAACACATATATATGCATGCATGGTTAGGTCATGCATGCATATTAATTATATATCTATATTGTGAGGAAAATTAATTAAAGTGTGTTTTCATTTGAGAACTTGTCAAAATTCAAGTTAATTAATTTAATTATCAGTGCTAATTATATAATTAATGAATCCCACTAATGTCTATATATATGGTCGATATAGGCCATATATATTAATTGGGGTTAATCTAGGGTTTACTAGCTATATATAGAGCAGAGTTTTATTAGTTCGGGTTATTAGCTTGGGGTTATGTGTTTTAACGAGGGTTTGATTAGCTAGGGTTAGTTTTATGTATATGGTTTAGGGTTTAGGGTTAATGGCATATTTAGAGGACCGCAAGGACCCCTGGCCTGCTTGATGCACAATTAAGGGTCGTCTTGGCCTATAGCTAGCTATAAAGGGGTTTATGGTTTATTTAGAGGATTTATGTGTTAGGGTTAATTATAACTTGTTGTGAATTAAAATAATTTTTTTTTAGTGCTACACAATCAATCAAAACTCTTGCTAGATCGATCGAGTGTGCACATACATGCATTATTAGAGGCACCCGCCTTTGCGCATAAAGTGCAAGCATAATGTGTGTCGTTGCTGGCCACCAATCGATAAAGAGAGAGATAGAGAGAGATTATTGAAATCGCCAAGAATGTTCAAATATATATATAAATATATGCATGCATGGTAGGCCATGCATGCATGCACACTAATTATATATATATATTGTGAGGCAACTTAATCAAAGTGTGTGTTTTCATTCGAGAACTTGTCAATATTCAAGTTAATTAATTTATCAGCGCTAATTATATAATTAATTAATGAATCTCAGGGATGTTCATACATGATCGATATAGGCCATATATATATATTAATTGGGGTTAATCTAGGGTTTGCTAGCTATATATATAGAGCATGTTTTTATTAGATCGGGTTATTAGCTAGGTTGGGGTTATGTGTTTTAATTAAGTAGCTAGGTTTTGATTAGCTAGGACGGGTTAGTTATATATATATGGTTTAGTTAGGGTTAATGTCACACTTAATTTAGAGGACCGCGAGGCCCCCTGGCCTGCTTGATGTGCAATTAAGTGTCGTTTGGGGCCTATATAGCTACCTATGGTTTAGGGTTTATAGGGTTTAGGGTTTAGTGATTAGGGTTAGGGTTTAGGGTTAGGGTCTAGGGTCGTTAGGGTTAGGGTTGTTAGGGTTAGGGTTAGCTAGGGTTAGGGTTTAGGGTTTAGGGTTTAGTGTTTAGGGTCTAGGGTTAGGGTTATCAGGGTTTAGGCGTTATTAGCGCTAGGGTTTAATTTTAACTTGTTGTGAATTGAAATTCAAATTTTTTATTTGTGTGCTACAATTAATCAAAATTAACTAGATCGATCGTGTGCGCACACAGATCGATGCATTATTAGAGGCACCCGCCAACTTTGCGCATAAAGTGCATGCATGTGTGTTGTTGGCCACTGATACGTCTCAAACGTATCTATAATTTCTGATGTTCCATGCTACTTTTATGATGATACTCACATGTTTTATACACATTATATGTCATTATTATGCGTTTTCTGGAACTAACCTATTGACGAGATGCCGAAGTGTCAGTTCCTGTTTTCTGCTGTTATTGGTTTCAGAAATCCTAGTAAGGAAATATTCTCGGAATTGGATGAAATCAACGCCCAGCATCTTATAATTCCACGAGGCTTCCAGAACACCCGAGAGGGTCCAGAGGAGGGCCACAGGGCCACCAGACAGTAGGCCGGCGCGGCCCAAGGGGGGGGCGCGCCCCCCTATTGTGTGGCGCCCCCGTAACCCTTCCGACTCCGCCTCTTCTCCTATAAGAAGCTCCCTGACATAAATCTTTAATACGAAAAAGCCACGGTACGAGAAACCTTCCAGAGCCGCCGCCATCGCGAAGCCAAGATCTGGGGGACAGGAGTCTCTGTTCCGGCACGCTGCCGGGACGGGGAAGTGCACCCGGAAGGCATCTCCATCGACACCACCGCCATCTCCATCCACTACAAGAAAAGTTCTGATAGACAACGTCTCAAAATCGTCCGCTAAGGGGTATTTTTCGTCGCCTATGGGCCTAACCCGACGATATGGGTTCTGTTGTCGAAACTGCGTCAGGCAAAGTCCTACGACGATTTTTTCGGTCCGTCGCGCTTGGGCGCCCTTCCGCCACGGAAAATCGGACCGTTGCCCAAGTGTTTCGGGAGCCCGTTGACTGCCGACGTCATGCAAGCCGACACGTGGCGGACGCGGTTAGCCGGCACTTAACGGCGTTAACCGGCTGAAACCCCGTGGTAGATGGTAGGCCCACACGAGGCCTCGCCACGTCTTAAGCGGGCCGGCCCATTAAGTTTGCGGGCCGGGCCGGCTGACTTAGTTTGACCGGTCAACTATATAGTCGGGCTGGTCCATTAGTTACGTGGGCCGGGCCTAACCTCTAAGGTTGACTGGTCAAAACTTTAATGGGCCGGCCCACTAAGCATGTGGGCCGGGCCGAATGCACTCGATTGACCGGTCAACATGCAAAAGGGCCGGCCACAAGACATGTGGGACCCACTTTCCTGGTATCGGGCCGGCCCATTTACAAAGTGGGGTCCACATTAAAGCAACTGGGCCGGCCCAAGAAGTTACTGGGCCGGCCCAATTAGCATGTGGGTCCCACGTTCCTGCTATCGGGCCGGCCCATTTAGTACGTGGGGTCCACATTTGATCAAATGGTCTGGCCCAACAAGCCAGGGGGGGGCCAAAAGCACCGGTGGGTCCCACTTTCTCGTTAAAGGGCCGGCCCATTTAGTATGTGGGGTCCACCATATAGCAAGTGGGCCGGCCCAACAAGATAGTGGGCCGGGCCAAAAACACAGGTGGGTCCCACTTTCCAGTTAAAGGGCTGGCCCATTTAGTATGTGGGGTCCACCATATAGCAAGTGGGCCGGCCCAACACGCAAGTGGGCCGAGCCAAAACACTGGTGGGTCCCACTTTCCTACTAAAGGGCCGGCCCATTTAGTATGTGGGGTCCACCGTATAGCAAGTGGGCCGGCCCAACACGCTAGTGGGCCGGGCCAAAAACACAGGTGGGTCCCACTTTCCTGTCAAAGGGCCGGCCCATTTAGTATGTGGGGTCCACCATATAGGAAGTGGGTCGGCCCAACACGCTAGTGGGCCGGGCCAAAAACACAGGTGGGTCCCACTTTCGTCTTAAAGGGCCGGCCCGTTTAGTATGTGGGGACCACCACAAAAGCAATTGGGCTGGCCCAACTAGTTAGTGGGCCGGCCCGGTAGTGGGTGGGGTCCACCTTAAAGCAAGTGGGCCGGCCCAATAAAAGTGTGGGGTCCACGAGTAAATCAAGTGGGCTGGCCCAATAAGTAAGTGGGCCAGCCCGTTTAGTTGCTTGTTTATATGCCGGCGTAAAAGGCGCTTTAGGATTTTGCGGGCCGGCACGTATGTGATTTCGCTTAATTGGGCCGTTTAAGGGATGGGAATTCGTGATTTAGATACGAGAATATTTACGCAGCATTGATTTCTGTCGGATAGCCTCACTTACCACAAGCACCAAAGATAAAATGCGCGAAAGAACTATAAAAACTAACTAAATATTACATCAGCTGCAAGGCTTTGAAAAAATATTACAGAACCCAGAGAAATTGAATGGTAATTAAACCTAGCAATACAATGAAGCGATCCGGCAATATTTTAAGTTGTCCATGCAGCACCTATATCTGAAACAAAGACATTACAAGTTAAGACAGCAACAATGGAAACACAAAGACACTCCAATATTGTTTGCCAAAGAATTTGGAACTCATCATTTCGTCGTTATAACAAGATCAATGTAATGCGCACAATAAGCAAACAAAGAGTGCATGCCGCATACCAACAACCAATATAACAGAGCATGTTAGAATGAAACGACGAGACTTACTACTTGTCGAGTCCCATGCAAACCAACATGTTCGGGGAGTACAAAATTGGCATGAACAACATAGTAGCGAGGCTATAAATTTTGTAACAACGACCGAGCAAGATGAAGTTATGATGGCTACATCTACGGAGCAGGGAATGTAAACCAAAAATAGAAGTTACGATGGCAAAAGCTAAAGAGGAGGGAATGTGAACCAACATGTGCCAAGTGCAATTACTTCATTTTGGCCGTGAACTAAATAATACTCCTGAACTTATAGTGAAGGGGATGCAAATCAAGATGTTTCGGGATATAAACTTGTAATGAGCAACACATAGAGGATAGTTAATGCTTGGAGCTTAGGATGGACCGGATACAGAATATAGTGGGATCACCTGTGAACTTGTATAAGAGGGAAATGCAAACCAATATGTTCAGCTTTCCATATGTGAGCGTCATGCCAAGTCAGAGAAACAAGTCAATAATGCAGCTTTTGAAGAACAAGATGGCACGCAAAATTATTATCTAGTAGTATGACAAGTTTATTTGTACTACATGCTAGATAGCGAGTGATAGCATGCCAAACTAAGTCCTTACTTTGTTAGCTTACAATGAACTAGATACAAAACAATGGCATCACCTGTAGTACGGGGAATGCAAGCCAACATGTTCATGGAGTAAAAAATTGGCACAAACAACATAGTAGCGAGGCCATAATTTTTGTAACAACGATCGAGCAAGATAAAGTTATGATGGCTAGATCTACAGAGCAGGGAATGTAAACCAAATATAGAAGTTACGATGCCAAAAGCTATAGAGCAGGGAATGCGAACCAACATGTGCAATTACTTAAAATTGGCCATGAACTAAATAATAGCAGGATGTTACTATAATACCTAGTATAATTTTTGTAACAATGACTGAGCAAGATAGAAGTTATGATGGCTACATCTACAGAGTAGGGAATGCAAACCAAAATGTTCAATCGCTTAAAGTTAGCAATGAAGTAGAAAATAGCAACGTGTTACGGTCATAGCTAGGAATGAACTAAAAGAGCTTCGGACAAACAAGCATCCGAACCCGGAACATGGCGCTAAAACAAGGGACTTACATTAGGAGAAGCACTCGTGGGAGTCACGGCAGATCTTCCTGGGGTTGATAGATCCGGTGATGAAGTACGCTACATGTGCTACTTGGGGTTGGAGAGACGGCCATTACACTTCATGGTTACTCATCTCATCTGCAAAAACGTAACGGCGCGTCGTTAGCACAAACAGGTTCCCCCAAGATTAAACAAGAACTTGAAGGCAAGCAATAGAAAAGCGACAGTAGAAGAGTTTAGATCATGCACGGCGCCGGTGAAGCAGATCCGGTTCATGCACAGCGGTGTCGGTGAGCAAGATACGATGCGGTGGACGACGGATCCGGCGAAGCGGCTCCGGTGGGGTGGACGATACCGCAGCTGAAGCGACTGCGGTAGACTGCTGGATGAGCATGTGGTTTCGAGGTACGGCGGGGATGATCCGGTCCGGTTGATGACGGCGTCGATGAAGTGGCTCCGGCAGGCAGCCGGATGACGAGGATCGTGAGGGCTCGGGTAGGCCAGGGTAGTCCGGCGGGGATGTTCCGGTGCGGTGGTCGTGGAGGTGGGAGAGAGGGACTTGGGAAGTTCCGGTGGGTGGTCTGAGGGAAATGAATTTTTTTTGGGAGGGTTTCCGGGCTAGGGAGGTGGTGATTCAAAAAATGACGGGCAGACCCCCCACCAACCGACTTTGCTGCCATCTCCACCGGGGTAGAATGGGAATTTGGAAGCGTGTGAAATTTTTGTATTTTGTGGGCGGGAAGTTTTGCCGCTATGAGATTTTGAATTTGGCCACCGTCCAAGTATAATGATAAAAAATTGTGAGACCGTACTAGTACCTCTGTTCAAGGCCGAGTGCAAAATCAAATCATCATCACGTTGAAAATTTGTTACCAACTTACCATGATCATGATCTACCTCTGAAAATGGGCACATCCACTAAAACTTGCAAAGTATAATGATACAAATTTGTGAGACCGTACTAGTACTTATGTTCAAGGTCGAGTGCAACATCAAATCATCATTACATTGAAAATTGTGTTACCATGATCATGATATTTCTCTGAATTTGGCGCATCCGCTAAATCTCGCAAAGGATAATTGTAACACCCCACTTTTTGCAACCTTGTTTATTTGTCTATAATGCAAAAATTAGGGGGAACAAAAACTTTTTCTTAGACTATAGATAGATGAATTGCCTTGATCTGTTGGTAGATGAATTGTCTTGATTTGCTTGTTGAGTTTTGTCTTGAGCTACCTCATAGAACAACACCCCTAGTGGTTAAACAAGCAACTCACCAAATAAAACACATGTGTGACTTAGGAAATGTTGTTTTCCTTCTTACTACATCAAACCTCTCTCCCGATGACAACATGAGTGTGCCATCTTGATTTTTCTCTTTGTGGTACAAGATAGCTCAATCATCCTTAATTCAAAACTTGGTACCATCTACCCCTTGCTACATCCCTCTCTTATACCCACTCATCCTTGTTGGTCTTGAGGCCATGTCGACCATCTGTGTTGACAGGTTTAAAATGTCCAGACTTTGGCAATTGATCTCTAAGCACCCACAACTGTTATTGTTGACTTCAATGCATGGATCTCATCTATGCAACATCCTCTTCAACCTCCACGTCTTGCATGTCTCAGTCAATCCTTGCAACTCATATATTCAACTTGATCTGGTATCCTATCCCATGTTCCAGCACCAGATCACTTCTTCCTCTTTTACCTCTTGTCTTTGTTTTCATCCAAGTTTATCTTCACAAAACCAAGAGTGGGAATGATGGATACATTTTGTAGCCACCATCCACCCTTGAGAACACTTCTTCCTAAATTAGTTCGCTTTCTCAAAACCCTACTGTTTCCTTCTCTGGTTTTGACCACAAAACCACTTTTAGTTTTATTAAAGCTTCTCAAAATATTTCTTCAAAGAAAACAAGGAACTAAAATGGGTTTTGTTTTTCATCTCATTTCTACAAAGTACTGATTTCTAAAACCTTACTTTCTATCATGCTTCCTTTTTAACAAAAAGCTTGTTTATGGTACTTATACCCTTCTTATTTTCCTCTTGCTTATTTTACTTGAGAAGGTAAGTAGAACTTTTTGAACTCCTATGTTCCAACCAGTTCTCTCTCAATATTTCCAAATTCCATTCCACTTGAGTTCATTCCCAATTGTCCCTAGGCAATTGAGGTGTTTCAAATACTTTTCAAATGAATCCTTTTTCATATGGCAACACTTGCACATCTTATACACACCTCTGATCTAGCACATTCTATTCCTCCATCATCCAATTCTTGATCAAATGGGTGATCATTTGATACTTTCAAATCACTCCCTAATTGACCTCTTATTTTGATAGCAACTTATATTTCATCATACATACCTCACTCCTCCATTTCTTTCTATCATTACCTTGACCTCATGAATTTGTGATTCATGTCACCATATTCATCCTTGTGAGTATATGAATACTTCACTCACCATCTCTCTTAATCTTGATCTATCATTGTCTAAATCACTATCTCCACCATCTCTTGGACAAATTGATAATTTGATCAAATTGCTTTATTCTTCAACATTGGCACCAATGTTTATTATAATCTCTCTTCCTAATTTGAAGGCATCATCAAGCCACTCCCAGCTAACCATCCCAACCCTCAACCTTGGTCGACTTACATAAAGTGGCATTTGCATCTTGCATGATCACTTGTGTTTGTCAAGAAGAAATAGCCGGCCATGCCAAACTCTTGGCATGCATGAGCTGAAATTTCTTCATCTCCACTTTCTTCTCTTGCAAGCCTTGCCCTCCCACCTAACCAAACAATTAATTGGGCAGCCACCATCCTTGGCCAATCAAAAAGGAGGCAGCCACCATCCTCCCTCTTTATAAGGAGGTTGGCCGGCCACTTCCTCCTCCTTTGCCTCATTTCTTTTCACTCCCCACTTATTTCTCCACTCCCACACACTCTCCTCCTCCTCTCTCCCACGAGCTGCTGCTGCCCCTTGCTCCCATGGCCGGCCATGGCCATGGAAACCTCTCCAAGACGCAGCTCCCTCCTCCCTCAAGCTCCTCCTCACCATGAGAGCCTCCCTCTCCATCTTCTCCCCAACCCTAGATGGTTTAATCTCCTCTTCTTCTTCCTCCATTGCTAAGATTGGATCTTGATGCAGGTGCATGTTGGTCTAAGCATGGAGAAGGTTGAGCTATCCTCAGATCTGAAGTTCTTGAGCAAAGTTCGTCCAAAAACCTTGCAGTAATTTCTGTAATTTTGCTGTTTCAGATTCTGGTACGAAATTGTAAAATCCACCAAATCTCGTGTGCAGATTCAAATCGAGTGATTCAAAGTTCCACAGTTAGATATGGGAAAGATCTACAACTTGGCGTTGGTCTCACCCTCAAATTCTGTACGGATTGTCCGTGGTAAATAAAGTTCTGTAAACATGCAGATTCACTGTTTGTTAGATTTGTTCCGTTTCACAAAACCTTTTTGAACAAACTCAACTGTAGGTGAAAACACTCTTCAATACCTTCATTTTGGCGGTGGTTTCACTTCGATTGACCTCCTGAAACTGAAATGGTTCACAGATCAAGATCTGGAGAGATCTGACTTTGTCGAATTAAATCAGAAGCTTGGAAACGAATTTTTGAATGAAACCAGTTGGGTAAGAACCAGCTTTTTAATGCCTTTCATATGCAACTGACCTCATATTTTTATGATTGATATACGATTTGTGGTGAATTAAACTTTTTCTATGTGTCCTGCAGACATGACTGTTAGCTTTTAAATCACCAAAAATCCTTATTTAAATCTAATTGAGTGATTCCAGTTCTGTAGGACTACTGAATGTTTTCTTAATCTTCTCAAACAAGTTTCAAACATTTTTTTTTTGTAACTCCAGAGGTAAAACAAATGGTGAAAACATGCAGTAACCTTGTCAATCCATTTGATAGAGTTTCAGAAACAATTTGGACCCAAATCCAATCGAGTTTGCATCTCTGTTTAATTACCTTTCAAATGCAAGTGGCCTCATATTTTTAGGATTTTCCTACGATTTATGGCTTACAGATCTTTTTTTCTGTACAGTCAGATTCAAACAAATTCCTAAATTTGTAGGATTAATATTTTTAGGTGATTCCAATTGGGTTAGTCTTGTATTAGTACTGGACATCTAGGAAAAATATTATTAGTCTCTGTTCATGCATATTAGTTACTGTTAGTAAGGTATGTGTGTGACATGCATTGTTGGACCAAAACTTGTTGGTTTATTTAAAACCCTTGACCAACTCTTTTTATTAGAAATGGGCAACCTTTGTTTATGATTGAAAAACAAAACCTTTGCAACTTAAACAAGTTCTATTGTTTTGCTTGAGTTTTCAAATGGTGTGGTATCTTGCTTGCTTCCTATTCTTGTGTAGTGTTAAGTGAGCAAATTAAATTAGGAAAACTGATTTCTACTTTTCCAAAAATGTTTGAAAGTTTAATATAAATGTGCTTGTTTCCAAACTAATGCTCTTGTCCTCTTCATGATGTTATCTACCAGGGGATAATTGGTTTATACCATGGTGATAGCCGAGAGAGGCAATTGCTAAGTCGTGGCACTCTCATACCTCTACTAGGTAAATAAATGGGGTTTTCTAAATTAAAACTCTTAAAATTGTTTTGTGGTATCTATAAGTATTTTGTAGGTTATCCCTTATTAAGGTGGTTAGCTACTGATTGTTGATTGTTGTATGTTTGTTTTGTTGGTGCAATGTGATTGATTGTGTTCCTTTTATATTTTTCGGCGATAGATGCGAACAATTTCGGAGAAGAAGAAGAAGTGGAATCGGACGAGGATTTTATATATGTTGTTGGAATTCTTATATTGATGGAGTTGAAGAAGTACATGGACAAATAAGCCAAGGCAAGCCATCTTTTGATCTCTGACTTGGTGTCTAGTTGGATGTCATTTGTTGATGTCCAAAGCACCTTAATTCTATGTGTGTTATTCTCTCTATTTGTGTCATCTATGTGTGATTGCAAGTGGGGTACTCCCTAGTGGTGATACTCCACTATTGTCCTTGTGTTATGGGATGCCTGATATTATGGCCGTGCTATTCCACTTGGTTATCTTGTATGCTCAACTTGAGCAGGTTCCACCTCAAGTTAGTAACTTACACCACATCCACCCCCTTTTGTAGTATAGAGGTGTCAATGTCATGATCTTGGTATATTCTCAACTTGAGAGGAGTATGCCGTATACCATATTGGAAAATATGTTGGATAGTGATACTCCACTATCTAAGTTGTGTAGTTAGCACCACAAATCTGAGAGTATATTCCTCCTTGTGTTGTCATAATACATGCTTACCTTAAGCAAGTATGATCCACTCCACTACCCCTTTATATCTCATCTATGGCGTGATGACTCTCATCTCGGTCGGAGTGCAATACTAGTTCAACTCATGAAACTATAGGATGGGAACCCCTCAAGGCTTACCTTGTTGAAAATGTTTTTGAAAACCTTGGGTAAGTTAACTCTACCCAAGTGTATGTTTTGGAAAGACAAGGTCTTTTGACAAGGATGTTGGAGGAATATGGTTGGTTGTTGGCAAGTAAAGGAAATTTGGGTGAAATGTTTTTCAAAGGAGCACTGCGTATAAGTGTTCGCCGTCCCAACTTTTTATCGCGCAACCACGCTACCCTGGTGTGGGACAGCGCTTAGCCCGTAGTCTGTTGAAGCTGGCAGGAGCACCCTTCACAACTTTCTAGAGAGGGTCACGATGACCTCCGACGCCGGGTTGCGCTCTGTAGGAGGCAATACACTCTCTTAACTGAGAGCCGGACGATTACTGAGGGTCTTCTGTCATGGCGCCGGAGATACGCTCAAAAGAAGGTATGCTGCCGGGGTGCCGGGAAGGGGTAAGCCCGCAGGGAAGGACTCGTGCCAGTGGAGATGGGCGAAAGGTTATGTCCGGGTATCCGTCGTGGCATATGTTGTTATGCGGGGATGATGCCCACACGATAGGTATCCGGATAGTTGTGGGGAAAGTGTGCAAACTCTGCAGAGTCAAATCTATTCGAATAGCCGCGTCCGCGGTCATGGACAAGTTGATATGGCCATACTTAACCGGGGCTTGAGTCTTGTTTTGTTAAATGCTTTACAAAGGAAATGTGTGTTGGATGCACCGGAAGGGTACGAGAAAGGCGTGTGTTGACCATATGGAGATGGTCGTGTGAAAATAAAACAAAGTGGGGGACTTCTCCTAGTGTTTCATGTAGAGGAACTCTTCTTTAACAAAGATATAGAGATGTCATAGGACTTCCCTAGTATTCCCATCACCTGAGATGGTGGTATGCTAACTCTTCTTCAATAAAGATATAGATATGCCATAGTTATCTTTTGAAGTATCTTCTTTAATAAAGATATAGAGATGTCATGGGACTTCCCTAGTATTCCCATCACCTGAGATGGCGGTATGCTAACTCTTCTTCTATAAAGATATAGATATGCCATAGTTATCTTTTGAAGTATCTTCTTCAATAAAGATATAGAGGTGACATAATACCACTTTAGTGTCTCCATCAATTGCGATGTCGGGATGCTATATCCACAAGAGAAACTGATTCTCTTTCACATGCTATATCCATAAGAGAAACTGATTCTCTTTCACATGCTATATCCACAAGAGAAACTATTCTTCCTCTCTTGTCTTCTCTAGTTAGAATTGTTATCACCTTCTTGATGGTTTGCGAGTACAATTCCAAATGTACTCACGGCTTTGTCCCTGGCTATTTACTTGGCCAGACTTGAAGGAACTCGACAGACGAAGAAGGAGTTGGCGACATCTATGCGAGCTAGGAACGTCTTCCCAGTCAGTTGCCTGTAGGGTTATGGCAGATGACTTGGGTACTGCGCTGCTGAAGAGATGATGCTACTCTGATGTTTAGTTAGGCCCTTCGAGGCTATTATGTAATTATTGGTCATGTGACCATGTTGTAATTTTCTTATTCCGCTTTGTAAAGGATGGTGTAATTTGATATCAGTTCGGTTATGTGTTCACGGCGCACTGATCATGGGATCGTGAACTGTATACATAACAGGGAATTTCGGACAGCTAGTCCGGGGTCCCCACAGAGCTGGTATCAGAGCTATCCTTACTGTAGGAGACCTTAGTTAGCATGGACGTTAGTTAGGAAACAAGTACTTGGGCAAAACTATTTACCAAACAAATTCTTTCTTTAACTGGAAGCATAGCTTCTACTCCTCTTATTCCTTCAAAACTTCTAAACTCTTACCTCTCCGCTTTATAAATGCTTGAAAATTCTTACTCTATTGTCTCATCCATTTCAAACCTACATGTTGGACGATGTCCCCAACTTAGACCGGAGACTCGAACTCAAGAATCAATCAATCCCTCATGAAGACGCAAGTACCTCCCATTGCAGCTATTGAAGATTGGAGGCCGACTTAGTGTGCACATATAAGGATGATAACGTCATGTCTTGGTTGTCGCCAAGGTTTGTCGATGAGCTGACCTTGCTCCTCCGTGGACTTGCACCTTTTTGTAGTCGTCTGGGATCAAGTCCTCAGTTCTTGACTAGTAATTTTTAGGCCAGCCTCAAAAAGTTGCCGACTTTGGGAGTACCTCAACAACTACCCCTCTGAAGACCTCACGTCCTCGGGATGATGAGACCATAAGATCTACACAGTTTTTGCCTCCACCTCAACATCGACGAGTCAACATCAGGCCTGCGTCACCACCAACTATTACAAGGATCCCTATTGAAGTCGATGCCAGCAAGATGAAGACGTCGACATATGTGACCAGCCCCAAGCCAATAGGATGGATAGGACAAACTCAATCGCTTTGATTGAACTACCCCCACGTATTAGGCATCCGTGAGGTACTTAGAGTACCATGTCTGGTGTGATGATTGCTTGTAGTTCCCTTGTGTGCTGCCTTGAGTGTTTGCATCTGTTTGTTGTGTGCATGTATGTCTTGCTATTTAGACGTTTCCGCCCTTTTTAATTGTTTGAAATTTGTGAAACAGAAATAAAAAATGGAAATCTGCCAGTGTACTGTTTTGCTAATAAAAATAGTTTGGTAGCTCCGATTGATGTGATTCCAATTGCACTAGAACCAGTATGAAATTATCTTTCAGACGCCACTGACCTTGTATTTTTAGGATTTTTGTGCGATTTTTAATAAATAAAACTTGATCACTGTTTCTGGTTAGTATTTTGAGTCTCAAAAATTGAAAAATAAATATTTTTGAATGATTCCAATTGTGTTCATCTTGTTTTGTTTCTGTGCATCTAGGAAAAATACCAGTAGCCTCTGTTAGTGGTATTTTGTCTCTGGTTATGGTTGTATGGGTGTCACATGTAATGATAGGATTAAAATTTGCCTCGCCGATGTTTTGCTAACTGCTAGTTAGTTGGATAGGTTAACGAAAGACTCTAACTCTAAACCCGTTAGCAGTTGTTTTTCAATCATCGGAAAAACTAACCCAGACCCCTACCTACGCCGACTACTTTCAAGGTCATCTGAAGCATCTCCACTACGCCAAGAAAGCAGAAGCCCCTACCTTCAAGAGTGACTGCACCTCTGCGAGAAGCCTTACTAACTTGGTCTAACCTTGGAGTATAGTCGTGCTAACCTCTAGGATATCTTCTTGAAAATACCCTCCAACACATCGTCTGACTAGCTGAGAGAACAATAGCGTCAAAGCCGAGCTACATCACATGGTTCATCTGGTCCTGATCAAATGAAGCTCCTGAAGATACTCCAAGACTCAAGACTTTAGGTGTAGTTTACCCGCTAACTTCTTAGTTCTTACTGAAGTCAGCACCGACCCTCAAGCTGAAGATTGTCCTCGACGACCCCTGTTGCTGCCTCATATGGGTACCAACCAGGCGTTTCTTCAACTTTCTAACTCGCCACGCGTACCATATGGTTCAGTTAACACCGTGAGTGCCTCTTGAAGTTGTGGTCTGCACGTCGCCCCCGAAGATTCTTCAGCTGAACAAGGAAGACCGATGACTTCTTCAGAAGCCCCAGACAGAACCACGAGGCAGAAGCTCTGAGTTTTTCCGAAAGATCGATGAAAAATCTTAAGGGTGGAAGACTCCGTCTTCCACTAAAAGTTGGAGCTAACCCTAATATTTTAAACCTTTCTAACACACCGTTGGAAACATGGGATGCACTAACCCTCCCACAGCCTTGAACCCCCTCTAGGGTCGTTAAGAAACTACAGATCCAACGCCTGCATGGAGTAGTCAACCTCTTCATGAAGCTCGCCATCGGCAGGAATCCATCATGTCTCCCAGAAGATGAAGCAACGACCTTCTCTACAACGACACGTCTACAGAAGAATGGAGTCTGACTTTAGTTAAACTTTATAAACCCTCTAGTTCCACGCTCAGTAATCTCGAGACGAGATTAGTTTAAGGGTGGAAGATCTGTAACACCCCACTTTTTGCAACCTTGTTTATTTGTCCATAATGCAAAAATTAGGGGGAACAAAAACTTTTTCTTAGACTATAGATAGATGAATTGCCTTGATCTGTTGGTAGATGAATTGTCTTGATTTGCTTGTTGAGTTTTGTCTTGAGCTACCTCATAGAACAACACCCCTAGTGGTTAAACAAGCAACTCACCAAATAAAACACATGTGTGACTTAGGAAATGTTGTTTTCCTTCTTACTACATCAAACCTCTCTCCTGATGACAACATGAGTGTGCCATCTTGATTTTTCTCTTTGTGGTACAAGATAGCTCAATCATCCTTAATTCAAAACTTGGTACCATCTACCCCTTGCTACATCCCTCTCTTATACCCACTCATCCTTGTTGGTCTTGAGGCCATGTCGACCATCTGTGTTGACAGGTTTAAAATGTCCAGACTTTGGCAATTGATCTCTAAGCACCCACAACTGTTATTGTTGACTTCAATGCATGGATCTCATCTATGCAACATTCTCTTCAACCTCCACGTCTTGCATGTCTCAGTCAATCCTTGCAACTCATATATTCAACTTGATCTGGTATCCTATCCCATGTTCCGAGCACCAGATCACTTCTTCCTCTTTTACCTCTTGTCTTTGTTTTCATCCAAGTTTATCTTCACAAAACCAAGAGTGGGAATGATGGATACATTTTGTAGCCACCATCCACCCTTGAGAACACTTCTCCCTAAATTAGTTCTCTTTCTCAAAACCCTACTGTTTCCTTCTCTGGTTTTGACCACAAAACCACTTTTAGTTTTATTAAAGCTTCTCAAAATATTTCTTCAAAGAAAACAAGGAACTAAAATGGGTTTTGTTTTTCATCTCATTTCTACAAAGTACTGATTTCTAAAACCTTACTTTTCTATCATGCTTCCTTTTTAACAAAAAGCTTGTTTATGGTACTTATACCCTTCTTATTTTCCTCTTGCTTATTTTAAGTTTGAGAAAAACTCTACTTTACTTGAGAAGGTAAGTAGAACTTTTTGAACTCCTATGTTCCAACCAGTTCTCTCTCAATATTTCCAAATTCCATTCCACTTGAGTTCATTCCCAATTGTCCCTAGGCAATTGAGGTGTTTCAAATACTTTTCAAATGAATCCTTTTTCATATGGCAACACTTGCACATCTTATACACACCTCTGATCTACCACATTCTATTCCTCCATCATCCAATTCTTGATCAAATGGGTGATCATTTGATACTTTCAAATCACTCCCTAATTGACCTCTTATTTTGATAGCAACTTATATTTCATCATACATACCTCACTCCTCCATTTCTTTCTATCATTACCTTGACCTCATTAAATTTTTGATTCATGTCACCATATTCATCCTTGTGAGTATATGAATACTTCACTCACCATCTCTCTTAATCTTGATCTATCATTGTCTAAATCACTATCTCCACCATCTCTTGGACAAATTGATAATTTGATCAAATTGCTTTATTCTTCAACATTGGCACCAATGTTTATTATCATCTCTCTTCCTAATTTGAAGGCATCATCAAGCCACTCCCAGCTAACCATCCCAACCCTCAACCTTGGTCGACTTACATAAAGTGGCATTTGCATCTTGCATGATCACTTGTGTTTGTCAAGAAGAAATAGCCGGCCATGCCAAACTCTTGGCATGCATGAGCTGAAATTTCTTCATCTCCACTTTCTTCTCTTGCAAGCCTTGCCCTCCCACCTAACCAAACAATTAATTGGGCAGCCACCATCCTTGGCCAATCAAAAAGGAGGCAGCCACCATCCTCCCTCTTTATAAGGAGGTTGGCCGGCCACTTCCTCCTCCTTTGCCTCATTTCTTTTCACTCCCCACTTATTTCTCCACTCCCACACACTCTCCTCCTCCTCTCTCCCACGAGCTGCTGCTGCCCCTTGCTCCCATGGCCGGCCATGGCCATGGAAACCTCTCCAAGACGCAGCTCCCTCCTCCCTCAAGCTCCTCCTCACCATGAGAGCCTCCCTCTCCATCTTCTCCCCAACCCTAGATGGTTTAATCTCCTCTTCTTCTTCCTCCATTGCTAAGATTGGATCTTGATGCAGGTGCATGTTGGTCTAAGCATGGAGAAGGTTGAGCTATCCTCAGATCTGAAGTTCTTGAGCAAAGTTCGTCCAAAAACCTTGCAGTAATTTCTGTAATTTTGCTGTTTCAGATTCTGGTACGAACTTGTAAAATCCACCAAATCTCGTGTGCAGATCCAAATCGAGTGATTCAAAGTTCCACAGTTAGATATGGGAAAGATCTACAACTTGGCGTTGGTCTCACCCTCAAATTCTTTACGGATTGTCCGTGGTAAATAAAGTTCTGTAAACATGCAGATTCACTGTTTGTTAGATTTGTTCCGTTTCACAAAACCTTTTTGAACAAACTCAACTGTAGGTGAAAACCCTCTTCAATACCTTCATTTTGGCGGTAGTTTCACTTCGATTGACCTCCTGAAACTGAAATGGTTCACAGATCAAGATCTGGAGAGATCTGACTTTGTCGAATTAAACCAGAAGCTTGGAAACGAATTTTTGAATGAAACCAGTTGGGTAAGAACCAGCTTTTCAATGCCTTTCATATGCAACTGACCTCATATTTTTATGATTGATATAAAATTTGTGGTGAATTAAACTTGTTCTGTGTGTCCTGCAGACATGACTGTTAGCTTTTAAATCACCAAAAATCCTTATTTAAATCTAATTGAGTGATTCCAGTTCTGTAGGACTACTGAATGTTTTCTTAATCTTCTCAAACAAGTTTCAAACATTTATCTTTTCTGTAACTCCAGAGGTAAAACAAATGGTGAAAACATGCAGTAACCTTGTCAATCCATTTGAGAGAGTTTCAGAAACAATTTGGACCCAAATCCAATTGAGTTTGCATCTCTGTTTAATTACCTTTCAAATGCAAGTGGCCTCATATTTTTAGGATTTTTCTACGATTTATGGCTTACAGATCTTGTTTTCTGTACAGTCAGATTCAAACAAATTCCTAAATTTGTAGGATTAATATTTTTGGGTGATTCCAATTGGGTTAGTCTTGTATTAGTACTGGACATCTAGGAAAAATATTATTAGTCTCTTTTCATGCATATTTGTTACTTTTAGTAAGGTATGTGTGTGACATGCATTGTTGGACCAAAACTTGTTGGTTTATTTAAAACCCTTGACCAACTCTTTTTATTAGAAATGAGCAACCTTTGTTTTATGATTGAAAAACAAAACCTTTGCAACTTAAACAAGTTCTATTGTTTTGCTTGAGTTTTCAAATGGTGTGGTATCTTGCTTGCTTCCTATTCTTGTGTAGTGTTAAGTGAGCAAATTAAATTAGGAAAACTGATTTCTACTTTTCCAAAAATGTTTGAAAGTTTAATATGAATGTGTTTGTTTCCAAACTAATGCTCTTGTCCTCTTCATGATGTTATCTACCAGGGGATAATTGGTTTATACCATGGTGATAGCCGAGAGAGGCAATTGCTAAGTCGTGGCACTCTCATACCTCTACTAGGTAAATAAATGGGGTTTTCTAAATTAAAACTCTTAAAATTGTTTTGTGGTATCTATAAGTATTTTGTAGGTTATCCCTTATTAAGGTGGTTAGCTACTGATTGTTGATTGTTGTATGTTTGTTTTGTTGGTGCAATGTGATTGATTGTGTTCCTTTTATATTTTCCGGCGATAGATGCGAACAATTCCGGAGAAGAAGAAGAAGTGGAATCGGACGAGGATTTTATATATGTTGTTGGAATTCTTATATTGATGGAGTTGAAGAAGTACATGGACAAATAAGCCAAGGCAAGCCATCTTTTGATCTCTGACTTGGTGTCTAGTTGGATGTCATTTGTTGATGTCCAAAGCACCTTAATTCTATGTGTGTTATTCTCTCTATTTGTGTCATCTATGTGTGATTGCAAGTGGGGTACTCCCTAGTGGTGATACTCCACTATTGTCCTTGTGTTATGGGATGCCTGATATTATGGCCGTGCTATTCCACTTGGTTATCTTGTATGCTCAACTTGAGCAGGTTCCACCTCAAGTTAGTAACTTACACCACATCCACCCCCTTTTGTAGTATAGAGGTGTCAATGTCATGATCTTGGTATATTCTCAACTTGAGAGGAGTATGCCGTATACCATATTGGAAAATATGTTGGATAGTGATACTCCACTATCTAAGTTGTGTAGTTAGCACCACAAATCTGAGAGTATATTCCTCCTTGTGTTGTCATAATACATGCTTACCTTAAGCAAGTATGATCCACTCCACTACCCCTTTATATCTCATCTATGGCGTGATGACTCTCATCTCGGCCGGAGTGCAATACTAGTTCAACTCATGAAACTATAGGATGGGAACCCCTCAAGGCTTACCTTGTTGAAAATGTTTTTGAAAACCTTGGGTAAGTTAACTCTACCCAAGTGTATGTTTTGGAAAGACAAGGTCTTTCGACAAGGATGTTGGAGGAATATGGTTGGTTGTTGGCAAGTAAAGGAAATGTGGGTGAAATGTTTTTCAAAGGAGCACTGCGTATAAGTGTTCGCCGTCCCAACTTTTTATCGCGCAACCACGCTACCCTGGTGTGGGACGGGGCTTAGCCCGTAGTCTGTTGAAGCTGGCAGGAGCACCCTTCACAACTTTCTAGAGAGGGTCACGATGACCTCCGACGCCGGGTTGCGCTCTGGAGGAGGCAATACACTGTCTTAACTGATAGCCGGACGATTACTGAGGGTCTTCCGTCATGGCGCCGGAGATACGCTCAAAAGGAGGTATGCTGCCGGGGTGCCGGGAAGGGGTAAGCCCGCAGGGAAGGACTCGTGCCAGTGGAGATGGGCGAAAGGTTATGTCCGGGTATCCGTCGTGGCATATGTTGTTATGCGGGGATGATGCCCACACGATAGGTATCCGGATAGTTGTGGGGAAAGTGTGCAAACTCTGCGAGAGTCAAATCTATTCGAATAGCCGCGTCCGCGGTCATGGACAAGTTGATATGGCCATACTTAACCGGGGCTTGAGTCTTGTTTTGTTAAATGCTTTACAAAGGAAATGTGTGTTGGATGCACCGGAAGGGTACGAGAAAGGCGTGTGTTGACCATATGGAGATGGTCGTGTGAAAATAAAACAAAGTGGGGGACTTCTCCTAGTGTTTCATGTAGAGGAACTCTTCTTTAACAAAGATATAGAGATGTCATAGGACTTCCCTAGTATTCCCATCACCTGAGATGGCGGTATGCTAACTCTTCTTCAATAAAGATATAGATATGCCATAGTTATCTTTTGAAGTATCTTCTTTAATAAAGATATAGAGATGTCATGGGACTTCCCTAGTATTCCCATCACCTGAGATGGCGGTATGCTAACTCTTCTTCTATAAAGATATAGATATGCCATAGTTCTCTTTTGAAGTATCTTCTTCAATAAAGATATAGAGGTGACATAATACCACTTTAGTGTCTCCATCAATTGCGATGTCGGGATGCTATATCCACAAGAGAAACTGATTCTCTTTCACATGCTATATCCACAAGAGAAACCGATTCTCTTTCACATGCTATATCCACAAGAGAAACTATTCTTCCTCTCTTGTCTTCTCTAGTTAGAATTGTTATCACCTTCTTGATGGTTTGCGAGTACAATTCCAAATGTACTCACGGCTTTGTCCCTGGCTATTTACTTGGCCAGACTTGAAGGAACTCGACGGACGAAGAAGGAGTTGGCGACGTCTATGCGAGCTAGGAACGTCTTCCCGGTCGGTTACTCGTAGGGTTATGGCGAGATGACTTGGGTGCTGCAGCTGTCGAAGAGATGATGCTACTCTGATGTTTAGTTAGGCCCTTCGAGGCTATTATGTAATTATCGGTCATGTCACCATGTTGTAATTTTCTTATTCAGCTTTGTAAAGGATGATGTAATTTGATATCAGTTCGGTTATGTGTTCACGGCGCACTGATCATGGGATCGTGAACTGTATACATAACAGGGAATTTCGGACAGCTAGTCCGGGGTCCCCACAATAATGATAAAAAAATGTGAGATTGTACTAGTTCTTATGTTCAAGGCCGAGTACAAGATCAAATCATCATCACGTTGAAATTTGTTACAATGATCGTGACATATCTCTAAAATTGGTGCATCCGCTAAATCTTGCACGTGGCGCATCTCGGTGCGGAGCAACAGGTCGGTGCTATCAAGGTTGAGGCGTCGGTAGTGTCATC